>NW_021214501.1:0-1148 GCF_002162155.2 Triticum dicoccoides | reverse complement strand
ATAGTGACGCAGCACAGGAAACCGTTCCTGTGATGCCCACACCAACTGAAGAGGAAAACCATGATAATGATCAAAGTACTTCGGATCAAGTTACTGCTGAACTTCGTAGGTCCACAAGGACACGTTCCGCACCAGAATGGTACGGCAACCCTGTCCTGGAAATCATGTTGTTAGACAACAATGAACCTTCGAACTATGAAGAAGCAATGACGGGCCCGGATTCCAACAAATGGCTTGAAGCCATGAAATCCGAGATAGAATCCATGTATGAAAACAAAGTATGGACTTTGACAGACTTGCCCGATGATCGGCGAGCGATAGAAAACAAATGGATCTTTAAGAAGAAGACGGACGCGGATGGTAATGTTACCATCTATAAAGCTCGACTTGTCGCTAAGGGTTATCGACAGGTTCAAGGGATTGACTATGACGAGACATTCTCTCTCGTAGCGAAGCTAAAGTCCGTCCGAATCATGTTAGCAATTGCCGCATACTATGATTATGAGATATGGCAGATGGACGTCAAAACAGCATTCCTTAACGGGCATCTTAAGGAAGAACTGTATATGATGCAGCCGGAAGGTTTTGTCGATCCTCAGAACGCTAACAAAGTCTGCAAGCTCCAGCGATCCATTTATGGACTGGTGCAAGCATCTCGGAGTTGGAACATTCGCTTTGATGAGATGATCAAAGCGTTTGGGTTTATGCAGACTTATGGAGAAGCCTGCGTTTACAAGAAAGTGAGTGGGAGCTCTGTAGCATTTCTCATATTATATGTAGATGACATACTCCTGATGGGAAATAATATAGAATTTCTGGACAGCATTAAGGCCTACTTGAATAAGTGTTTTTCAATGAAGGACCTTGGAGAAGCTGCTTATATATTAGGCATCAAGATCTATAGAGATAGATCGAGACGCCTCATAGGTCTTTCACAAAGTACATACCTTGATAAGATTTTGAAGAGATTCAGAATGGATCAGTCCAAGAAGGGGTTCTTGCCTATGTTACAAGGTATGAGACTGAGCTCAGCTCAGTCACTGACCACGGCAAAAGATAAAGAAGAGATGAGTGTCATCCCCTATGCTTCAGCCATAGGATCTATTATGTATGCCATGCTGTGTACCAGACCCGATGTAAACCTTGCC
>NW_021214500.1:0-2017 GCF_002162155.2 Triticum dicoccoides | reverse complement strand
TGTAAGACTACCATGTGATCATGTTTGTCTGAGGCAGCGTGTTCACACATGTGTAGCAGAACCAGCTCATGTTTTGGAGCTTGCTATCGTAGTTCATTTCCCAAGAATCTCGCAACGTCATCTCGTCGATTTGTGTTGCAAACTTTCATTTTCTTCCTAGACTCGATGAGTCTGGAATATCCTGACACCAACCAGATCTGAATCTCAGGCAGATATGATGGTTGGAACATTTCCCAAGAACTATAATATTGGTCCCTCGATAACCGGTAAAGTGGATGTCGTGGTCAACACACCCAGCCGGAAGACCTATCATTGTAGTATCTTGTTTGAGGAAGTTGGCCACCTCCCCATAAGGATTTCGTAGGATTTACCTCCGTAACTGTTCCTTATGGATTCTATTGCTCCCGAAGTCCGACCTTACTTGATGTTCTAGTTATCAAACCATATCTATGAATGGGTTACACTAGCACGTCAAGGAGAACATTAGAAGCGGAGTGCTAAATGTCTCTCGGTCGATCATCCAGATTTTGTTTCCTTGGCCTCGCTAGGGTGAAATCTGAGTTGATGTTATCTTCCTATGCATCTGCATCATCCATCGTTGTTCATCATGGTGGTATGTTGTGTTGCCAGGATCCTTGACACGGATGTTGGTAAAACCTTGATGAATATGGAAATGCTCAAGTTCTTGAGAGCACGCACAAGCGCTAGGTGTTATCATTGGCACTAACTGGGTTTGCTCTCAGCTTCCTCGGTTATGCTATAACTTTTCAAACAGTGGATTCACTCTCTATTGTTGGGTTCTTTCCCAGTTACCAGAATCATTCCCATCATTTGCATTTTGTTCCCAGCTTGCACCGCCAATGTGCCATTCTACCACGGGTCCCTCCCATTTCCGGTGATAAGCAAAAATCATCCATTGCGTTGTCTTCAACAAGGTAATCCACATCATCCAAGTCCGAGTATGCCATTCTACCGACCCCCTCCAAACGATCGTTGTGAATTGCCCTAGGCTAGTATGAAGAGTTTTCAATGATCTCTGAATCAAAGGTAATTCTTTTGCCACTTAAGGAAATAATCTACGAATCACCCTCCTCCAGGATGTTTCGTCGTGGTTTCATGGCAACTAAACTCCTCGCTACGTGGACAATCGTTTACCACCTTCTTAAGTGTGGAATTGTTGTCTACCTAGTGAACCTTCGTCATCCGTTTCTTTCCACCCCTCTTGATGTGTATCTCGTGTCTCAACCCGAGAGATGGTCCTATGTCTCATTCCGTGAGTTGTTCGACCTTCGAGAAGTTCGATCCTTCTAGAGTTTCCCTTTCCTCTTCTTGTCATGATTAGTTGGAGTTCTCAGAACAAGACGACAAGACAAAGATGGTGATCGAATCAACGTTCATTTGAAGTGCACCCTGGATCGTGAAGATTGTACTAGTTTGCGTTCCCCCTTCACCTTACCCTACGCTTGAATCTCGGGACGAGATTTTGTTTAGTGGGGGTGAGCTGTCACAGCCCCAGATCAGCCCTTGTTTGTTTTGCTTTAGCATCCATGCAACATGTTTAAATTTTATGAAATTTGAAATGGGGATGACCAAGCCCTAGCACCAAAGCATTGCAAATAGGTTCAACTTCAAAATATTTTCAAAGAACCCAAATTGGTTTGTAAAAATGTTCATGAGCACTGGAAAAGGGTGAAAACCATATCCAGAGATGATGGATATTTTTCCAAGACATTTTTGGATTTTTGAATAAACCATATTGTATTTGACTTTGGGCATTTAAATACTATAAATAATTTAAATGTTCAAATAAATGTTGGAAATTGTTAAGGGTCACTGAAATAATTCAGAAAGCACCCATAATTATTTCCAGGATTTTATAAAATGATTTGATATTTTAAATCAAATCAAAAACAAATTGCAGAAATAGAAAAGAGAAACAATAAGTAAAAGACAGAGCAGAGAAACTTACCCGACGCTTACCTGAGGCCCACCCACCTGGTGGCCCAGCAGAATCGGC
>NW_021214499.1:0-2606 GCF_002162155.2 Triticum dicoccoides | reverse complement strand
TTTTTTATTTATTTTTGTTTTTGTTTATTTTTCTTTGGTTTTTCTTCGGTTTTCTTCTGTTTTTGTCTTCATTATACTTTGTTTTTTCTCTGGTTTTTCTTTCTTTGTTATAATTTTTTTCCTTTTTGATTTCCTTCATATTGTTTTTTTTGCTTTTATTTTGTTTCTTTTCTGGTAACTGATTTTATTTTTTTACACAAGTCTAATTATTCTCAGTACCCAATGTGCATTTTTAGCACAAACATGAAATAATTTTTGATACACTTTCGACATTTTTCAAATATATCACGTACATTTTTTGAAATACATGTTTTCAATACTCTTTTCGATACACGATAATCATTTTCCAAATACACGTTTTACATTTTCTTAACAACAATAAACATTTTATAAACTACATAAACATTTTTTACATTGTTACACATTTTTAAAATTGTATACACTTTCTTCAAACACATGTCATATATAGTCTTTTAAGGGCATGATACATTTTTCTACATCATGCAAACATATTTTTTTACATTGTATACACTTCTTTTAAATGTCACAAGCACATTGTTTGATTCTTTTTTAATCACAGTATATTTTTTTACATTGTAAAATTTGTTTTTGAAATGCCACATACATTTATCCAAACTTGTGATATTTTTTAGATGTCACAAAAAATTTCTTTACACATTTGGTCAGGTTTCAAAATTTGTTCCTAGTTTTTCAATTTTTAGAAGCTGTTCGCACATTCTTCAGGTTTCAAAATGTGTTCGCTTTTCAAAATTGATTGCCTTTTCAAAATAGTTGTTTTCCTAAAGTATTCAGAATTTTCAAAAAGTGTTCACAATTTGTAAAATGTCCAGACATTTCCAAAATTGTTTATGGTTTCAATATTTGCTTTCCCCTAAAAAATGGTTTCAAAGTTCAACGCTTCGGTGTGTGCTTAAATGTATGGGGCCTCTTATTTTACCGGAAAAGGCTTTCGCCTCACTTTATATATAAAGCACCAACCACTTACAACGAGCGATACAACACACAACACGACACGCACCCAAGGCAAGATACATAGGTGCTAAGATGCAGCCAACACTCCCCCAAACAATTCCAAGACAACAAAGATACACACTAGGCACACTAGGAAGTTTTTGGTGGTTATAGAGGCTTGCGGCAGCGGAACTCCCTGTCTATCTTGATTTTCGGTGGTTTTAGGGTACATAGGGTTATATAGGCGAAAGAAGTCGGTCGGGAGGTGCTCGAGGGTCCACGAGACAGGGGGGCCGCGCCCTGTAGGGGGGCACGCCCCCCTATCTCCTGGGCTCCTCGAGGGTCTTCTGACTTGATCTCCAAGCCTCCAGGATGATATTCTTCCAAAAAATCACGATGCCGAATGTTTCATTCTGTTTGGACTCCGTTTGATATTCCTTTTCTTCGAAATACTGAAACAGGCAATAAAACAGCAATATGAGCTGGCCTCCGGTTAGTAGGTTAGTCCCAAAAATGATATAAATGTGTATAATAAAGCCCGTAAACATCCAAAAAGGGTAATATAATAGCAGGGAACAATAAAAAATTATAGATACGTTGGAGACGTATCAAGCATCCCCAAGCTTAATTCCTGCTCGTCGTCGAGTAGGTAAATGATAAAAACAGAATTTTTGATGTGGAATGCTACCTAACATAATTCTCAATGTAATTTTCTTTATCGTGGCATGAATGTTCAGATCCAAATGATACAAAATAAAAGTTTATATTAACATGAAAATGGTGATACTTCAAGCATACTAATCAAAGTAATCATGTCTTCTCAAAATAACATGGCTAAAGAAAGTTATCCCTACAAAATCATATAGTCTGGCTGTTGCTCTGTCTTCATCATACAAAGTATTTAATCATGCACAACCCTGATGACAAGCCAAGCAATTGTTTCACACTTTAATAATCTCAAACTTTTTCAACTTTCACGCAATACATGAGCGTGAGCCATGGACATAGCACTATATGTGGAATAGAATGGTGGTTGTGGAGAAGACAAAAAGAAGAAGATACTCTCACATCAACTAGGCATATCAACGGGCTATGAAGATGCCCATTAATAGATATCAATGTGAGTGAGTAGGGATTGCCATGCAACGGATGCACTAGAGCTATAAATATATGAAAGCTCAATAAAAGAAGGGCAGTACTCTGCGCCGACGCACCGGCGGAATGTTTCGGCCGGTCCAACCAGAGCCGCTCAATCTGGATGCGCGTATACGTCAGATCTGCCCCACATCTCCTATCGTCATCCTCCCCCACGGGAAAAAAGAGAAAAGAAAAAGCAAGCGCCACCGCTCGTGGGACCCCACACACTGGCCCGCGCTGCTCTCACTCGGACCACTGCTGCCCTGCTCATCACCGGCGCTCGCAGCCTCACCGCCGCCGGCGAACCAAAACACCACCCGCCTTCACTGCTGACACCGAAGCGAAAAATGCCGGTTCCAGCAAAATCAAAAGACGGCGGTAGCAAAAATTTAGGATGGTTCCAGCAAAAACAAAACAAAAACAAGGATGGTAGCAAAAACTCCTGATGCTTTCAGGAATACTCTGGTAGTAGCAAAAACTCCGGTGGTAGCAAAATG
>NW_021214498.1:0-1114 GCF_002162155.2 Triticum dicoccoides | reverse complement strand
CCGGTATTCATCGCGTGACATTTCCCCGAAGGGACAGACACAGGATCGAAGAAGGACACATGCCGGCCTGCCTAAGTGTTCCGGAGCAGTAGCAAGCTACCAGGGCTCAGTGGAAGCACTAGGAGACATTTCCCGGTAAGGGAGGCTACTAAGAATAAACAACTAGATAGTCAGATCCCACACATAGCAATACACATTACACGTACGCATAACATGCAAGTATGTGCTGTACAACATGGCATCACAGCATAACTCAACAACTCATATAGATAAAGGCTCAGAAGAGCCGTCATAGCAATTATTGCAAACAGGGGTCACAAGACCCATCATACAGAGCATACAAGCAACAAGCGGAAGCATTACATGTCTGGGTACAGACATCTACAAATGAAAAAGGCTGAAGAGCCTGACTATCTACAACATCCGATCAAGATCGTAGCTGAGGTACTAGCTACTAGTCGAAGTCCACGAGAACACTAGTAAGACCGAAGTCTCCGCTGCAAAAACATAAATAAAGCAACATGAGTACAAAGGTACTCAGGAAGACTTACATAAGACCCTATCATACATGCATCTGTATCAAGAGGTAATGTGGGGTTTAGTTGCAGCAAGCCAGCTTTGACTCTGTGGCTATCCTGTTCTACGACTACCAGAAACTCTGGAGGTGAAACAACGAACACGAGTCCACTATTCACCATACAATACCCTACTATGGATTCATCCCCGTCTCCCTACGAGAAGGCCATCCATAGCACTCACACTTGTCTTGAGCATTTTAGAGTATCCACTTCAAGTTGTCTATGTACCATGTAAGCATCCAAGAAGTCCATAACCGCGGACCCGGCTATTCGAATAGATCATGTTAACCCTGCAGGGGTGTACTTCTTCACACACGCTCTCGCCACTTACCGCCATGTACACGTCATGTATCTCGGCAACCTTCAAGCGGAAGCCTGGCGAGGGTGTCGGCCACGACCTGACTAACCACACAAGACTCTAGTCCAGGTTTATCGCCTATTCGGGTTCCATCCGCAAGGAGATCCGGCCGGGGTGTCGCTCACGGCCCCAAACGATGTGAGCAGGGTTCCCGAGCCCACCAACCGGGTGCCACTCG
>NW_021214497.1:0-1369 GCF_002162155.2 Triticum dicoccoides | reverse complement strand
GTCGGACGTCGGGGCGACATCACAGAAAGGGCTTTAAAAGAAATGCCACAGTCGGGCGTCTTAGCGACACCACATAAAGGGCTTGAAAAGAAAGTAAAATACAACAATGCCACAGTCGGACGTCTGAGCGACATCGCAGAAAGGGCTTTTATTCACAAGTAAATAATACTCATAATAAACATTTAATTCATGAGAATAAATGGGTTAGTCCATCCATAGGAATAATCATTTAACCGGGCTTAGCACTCATGCGAATCACCGGAGTCTCTGTCATCAAAACTGACATTTGATCAGGATAAGATAATATCGATCTTGGACATGGAATAGATGATTTTGAGGAATATATGACTCTGCAGAGTTTGTACAAAATTTTTCCCACAGTCAACGGATTTCCGTAGTCACGAAGGACTAGTTCCGTTTACGGTATTTCGGAAGAAAACACAGCTAACTAGTACACACCCATCCTACCTCTCGATGCTAGGAATCACCCTAGACATTGTCCAAGAAAAACTTTTGAGACGGGGAGATCACAATCTCGAATAGCATGGGATCAAATTTATATACGCGCGCTCTAAGGGGTGCCCCCCTCTCGGTCCCAACCGGAAACACCCATGCCCCCTGACCGGATGACTGGCTTTAATCCAGGGCCATGGAACCATCATCACGGCCTCTCCTTTTTGGTGTGTACCAGGAAAGCGGTTTACAACTTACTAAACCATATTCCTTGTGGAAAATATGTGGTAGTACAGGGAAGGTGGAATGAAAGGAACTGGAATGATACGAGTTGACATTGAAGTCACATAGTCTGGCATAAGCCTGGCATGCTACAACACTGCCATCTTACCCATCCTCATGCCAACACATGGCCATGCATACTCACATCCATCCACTCATGGATTTTCGAAACTCACTTGCCTCATCGTCTCAGGTAACATGACAATCGTAGGTATGTTCATCAACATGCCATAAACCACTTAATGCAAACATGCCAAAACAATCATCATATCAAAAGTTCAAACATGCTTGCCTGGTTCAGAGTAGTCGGAGCCTAGCTCGGTGAAGTTCGCGGCTCCGTCACCTCCTTCGGTATCTACGGTATAGAGAAAATATATGCGCTATCGTAAATACCAAGAGGTGCACAAAAAGTATTCCAAATATTTTTCAAATAAATCTGATAAAAAACTAGACAAAATTTTAAAGAGGACAGAAAAAGAATCAATCAAAAATACTTTTCGGTTTAAAAGTTATAAAGGTTTTTGTCCAGGGACTCATCTGTAATGAAACAGAAAGTTCCCAGGGGCTAGCTTATAAAAACAGAAAACATTCCAGTCTTGAATACGCCAGCCCAGAGGGGAAAGCGTATTTTGCC
>NW_021214496.1:0-922 GCF_002162155.2 Triticum dicoccoides | reverse complement strand
CGGTATGTTACTAAGCTCGAGAACAATCTTGCTTTTGAGGGCAAGACGACATGATCAAATGGGTGAGGACTTGAAATAATTCCTAACTCATTGGTCGAGGAGTGCACCAGAAATAGGGACTAGGTAGCACAATCAATCTTAGGGTGACGATTCAATAATCAACACGCTAAGAATGAGGTTATCGTCCATTTAACTACCAAGCAACAGAGTTGCTAGCAATATTGATTTCACACGCCATGATTCATTTGTCGGCATTCCGGTTACAATAACACAGGAACCGAGGAATGAACAATGATGGCAAGAAGTATCACTGTACCAAGAGTTCATAGGATGGTGTGCAATTCCTATAACAATCTCGATATAAAATATGTAATACTCCAAGGTAGAACAGAACAAAAGCTGGACTGGCATTTTGATCTGCGGAGCACAACTTCTTTGACCTAATCCTGGATAGGTAAGAGGTACTGGAGTTTATTTCTCCTAGTCATTCTGCGATAGAATGGCTTGACGGACCACAAGAGTAATAGGCATCGATAAACGAACGCACGCATACTCTTGACTATCAATTGATAGACGAGGGCCAGAAAACAACTAAAGAGGGACAACTCAAAGGAACATATGATTTTCTGAGTTGTGAATGCATAGATTAGCATGTCGAACGAGTTCAACATATTTCTTCCGGACAATCCATGCGGAAAGGTAGAACTGGCAGAGTCACAATTATGAATGGAGAACCCATCGAGAGCACTCCTGTTGTGATCTTTTGATCCAACAAACTTTTGCCGTAAGTGGTTCATGGTATTTGGAAGAAGGATATACCACGGACCTCGAGAACTACTGCAAAGGTTACTAATATCCTAAAGGCGCTAGCAATTACTATCAACATGAAGTAAGTAGAGTGAATCTCGGGTTCAAGAACCCA
>NW_021214495.1:0-1834 GCF_002162155.2 Triticum dicoccoides | reverse complement strand
GAAGTGTTAGCACAACGCGGTTGATGTAGTCGTACATTTTCACGATCCGACAGATCCAAGTACCGAACGCACGGTACCTCCGAGTTCAGCACACGTTCAGCTCGATGACGTCCCACGAACTCAGATCCAGCAGAGCTTTGCAGGAGAGTTCCGTCAGCACTACAGCGTGATGATGGTGTTGATGATGTTATCGAAACAATGCTTCGCCTAAGCACCGCTACGATATTACCGAGGTGGAATATGGTGGAGGGGGCACCGCACACGGCTGGGAGAGATCAACAGATCAAGTTGTGTGTCCATGGGGTGCCCCTTCCCCCGTATATAAAGGAGTAGAGGAGGGGGAGGGTCGGCCCTCTCTTGGGCGCGCCATAGGGGGGGTCCTACTCCCACCGGGAGTAGGACTCCTCCTTTCCTTGTTGGGGTAAGAGAAGGGAAGGAAGGGAGAGAGGAGGAGAAGGAAAAAGGGGGGCGCCCCCCCCCCCTCCTTGTCCAATTCGGACTAGAGGGGGGGGCGCGGCTGCCCTGGCCGCCCCTCCTCTTCTCCCCCTAAGGCCCATTAGGCCCAATATACTCCCCGGCGGGTTCCGGTAACCCCCCGATACTCCAGTTAATATCTGAAACCTCCCGAAACACTTCCAGTGTCCGAACATAGTCATCCAATATATCGATATTTACGTCTCGACCATTTCGAGACTCCTATTCATGTCCGTGATCATATCCGGGACTGCGAACTACCTTTGGTACATCAAAACACAAAAACTCATAATACTGATCTTCACCAAACTTTAAGCATGCGGACCCTACAGGTTCGAGAACTATGTAGACATGACCAAGGCACATTTCCGGTCAATAACCAATAGCGGAACCTGGATGCTCATATTGGTTCCCACATATTCTACGAAGATCTTTATCGGTCAAACCGCATAACAACATACGTTGTTCCCTTTGTCATCAGTTTGTTACTTGCCCGAGATTCGATCATCGGTATCTCAATACCTAGTTCAATATCATTACTGGCAAGTCTCTTTACTTGTTATGTAATGCATCATCCCACAACTAACTCATTAGTCACATTGCTTGCAAGGCTTATAGTGATGTGCATCACCGAGAGGGCCCAGAGATACCTCTCCGACAATCAGAGTGACAAATCCTAATCTCGAAATATGCCAACTCAACAAGTACCTTCAGAGACACTTGTAGAGCACCTTTATAATCACCCAGTTACGTTGTGACGTTTGGTAGCACACAAGGTGTTCCTCCGGTAAACGGGAGTTGCATAATCTCATAGTCATAGGAACATGTATAAGTCATGAAGAAAGCAATAGCAACATACTAAACGATCAAGTGCTAAGCTAATGGAATGGGTCAAGTCAATCACATCATCCTCCTAATGATGTGATCCCGTTGATCAAATGACAACTCATGTCTATGGCTAGGAAACTCAACCATCTTTGATCAATGAGATAGTCAAGTAGAGGCATACTAGTGACACTATGTTTGTCTATGTATTCACACATGTATTATGTTTCCGGTTAATACAATTCTAGCATGAATAATAAACATTTAATCATATGATATGATGAAATAAATAATAACTTTATTATTGCCTCTAGGGCATATTTCCTCAGTCTCCCACTTGCACTAGAGTCAATAATCTATATTACACAGTAATGATTCTAACACCCATGGAGTCTTGGTGCTGATCATGTTTTGCTCGTGGAAGAGGCTTAGTCAACGGGTATGCAACATTCAGATCTGTATGTATCTTGCAAATCTCTATGTCTCCCACCTGGACTTGGTCCTAGATGGAGTTGAAGCATCTCTTGATGTGCTT
>NW_021214494.1:0-2009 GCF_002162155.2 Triticum dicoccoides | reverse complement strand
GACAACAGACAAACATCATCCGGCCGCTGAGGGTCAACGAACCCAGTCGGCTGCTGACAGAGGACTCGCTCCTGAAGATGGCCATACAGAAAAGCATTGTTGATGTCGAGCTGATGGACGGGCCAGTGACGAGAAGCAGCCAGCTGAAGCACCACACGAATCGTGGCGGGTTTGACGACCGGAGAGAAAGTCTCAGAGAAGTCAATGCCAGCACGTTGTGCAAATCCTCGGACAACCCAGCGAGCCTTGTACCGATCCAGTGAGCCATCCGGATGGAGTTTGTGACGAAAAACCCACTTGCCCGAGATGATGTTGGCTCCAGGAGGACGAGGAACAAGGGTCCAGGTCCGGTTGGCGACGAGAGCATCGTACTCAGCTCGCATAGCGGCGGTCCAATGCGGATCACTCAACGCAGAACGCACCGATCGCGGAACCGGAGAGAGGGTCGTGACGCTGAGGTTGTGGTAGCGCGGGTTCGGCTGGTGCACACCGGCCTTGGCACGCGTCACCATATGATGGTGAGGTGGCGGAGGAGGCGGGCGTGGACCGCGACACCGAGGCACCACAGCGACCGGCTCAGATGACGAAGAAGAAGCCGGCGCTGTGACGGGTGTCAAGGGCCCGGCCGACGGGGCCGAGAGGGTCAGCTCCTCCAGAGCCGACAGGGAGCCGGAGTGCGCACGCTCGGTCGGCGATGTTGGCGTAGAGGAGCCCGAAGAGCCCGGCTCCGCCTGAGCCGACGAGGCCCCTGATGGTCCGGCTGGGGTGGCGCCCGACTCCACCAGAGTCGGGGGGCGACGACCCAACGAGGCCGGGGGGACGGGCTCCTCCAGAGCCAAGAGGCGGGGGCCCGGCGTGGCCGGGGAGGCCGACTCCCCCTGAGTCGGCAGAAGAAACGCCGAGGGCGGCGAGGCAGCACGCGACGAAGGCGCAGCCGCGCCCGATCGGCGAGGCGGTGGGAGCGCAAGGGCTCCACGAGGCCTGCGAGGAGAGGCGTCCAGAGGTGGCGAGGGACGCGGTGCAGCCTGCTGAAACGGAAAAACAACCTCATCAAAATACACGTGCCGAGACACGATCACACGATGGGACTCCGGGTCGTAGCAACGGAAACCTTTGGTGTTTGGTTGGTAGCCAAGAAAAACACAAGCGATAGAGCGAGGCGCAAGCTTGTGCGGTGTCGTGGCGGTGATATTGGGATAACAAAGGCAACCGAAAACATGAAGATCATCGTATGACGGAGGTGACCCAAATAAGAGGTGATGAGGGGTGTAGTTCCACCGGGGTTTGCAAGGTCGGATGTTAAGGAGAAGGGTAGCTGTGGCGAGGGCATCGGGCCAAAACCTCGCCGGCATGTGTGCGTGGAAGAGCAAGGCGCGAACACTCTCGTTAAGAGTGCGGAGAACACGTTCGGCACGACCATTTTGCTGAGATGTGTATGGACATGTGAGACGAAAAATTGTGCCATGAGAGGATAAAAGAGTGCGAATGGCGAGGTTATCAAATTCCTTTCCGTTGTCGGTTTGGAGGTGAGCATTGGTGCGGTGAAAGTGGGTGGCAACATAGGCGTAAAAGGCATGAAGAGAGGAAGCGACGTCGGATTTGCGGCGCAACGGAAAGGTCCAAGTAAAGTGAGAAAAATCATCCAGAATGACAAGGTAATATGATAAACCCGAATTGCTAGGCACGGGAGATGTCCACACATCACAATGAATAACATCAAAAGGGAAAGTAGCAATGGTTGATGAGGTTGAAAACGGCAAACGAACGTGTTTTCCTACGCGACAGGCATGACAAGTGTGTGCTGCCGATTTATTACATGAAAAGGGAAAAGTCTGCAAAATTTTATGAAGAGTGTCGGCGCCGGGATGGCCAAGGCGAGCATGCCAGAGAGACACATCGGCGTGGAGGGCGACGGGACCACTGCTTGTCGTTTGGCCACACGGGTAAAGATCGCCGGGGGAGTCACATCGGTGCAGAACCTTCCGGGAGTGGGCATCCTTGACAGAAAA
>NW_021214493.1:0-8055 GCF_002162155.2 Triticum dicoccoides | reverse complement strand
TCTTATTTTGCTTCAGCGGTATTGTGGGATGAAGCGGCCTGGACCGACCTTACACGTACGCTTACGTGAGACAGGTTCCATCGACTGACATGCACTAGTTGCATAAGGTGGCTAGTGGGTGTCTGTCTCTCCCACTTTAGTTGGAGCGGATTCGATGAAAAGGGTCCTTATGAAGGGTAAATAGAAGTTGACAAATCACGTTGTGGCTTTCACGTAGGTAAGAAAACGTTCTTGCTAGAACCCTATTGCAGCCACGTAAAACATGCAACAATAATTAGAGGACGTCTAACTTGTTTTTGCAGCATGTGATTGTGATGTGATATGGACAAAAGTTGTGATGAATGATGAATGATATATATGTGATGTATGAGATCATGTTCTTGTAATAGGAATCACGACTTGCATGTCAATGAGTATGACAACCGGCAGGAGCCATAGGAGTTGTCTTAATTATTGTATGACCTGCGTGTCAATGATTTAACGCCATGTAATTACTTTACTTTATTGCTAAACCGTTAGCCATAGTAGTAGAAGTAATAGTTGGCGAGCAACCCCATGGAGACACGATGATGGAGATCATGATGATGGAGATCATGGTGTCATGCCGGTGACGAAGATGATCATGGAGCCCCGAAGATGGAGATCAAAGGAGCTATATGATATTGGCCATATCATGTCACTGCTATTTGATTGCATGTGATGTTTATCATGTTTTTGCATCTTGTTTACTTAGAACGACGATAGTAAATAAGATGATCCCTCATAATAATTTCAAGAAAGTGTTCCCCCTAACTGTGCACCGTTGCGAAAGTTCGTTGTTTCGAAGCACCACGTGATGATCGGGTGTGATAGATTCTAACGTTCACATACAACGGGTGTAAGACAGATTTACACACGCATAAACACTTAGGTTAACTTGACGAGCCTAGCATGTACAGACATGGCCTCAGAACACAAGAGACCGAAAGGTCGAACATGAGTCGTATGGAAGATACGATCAACATGGAGATGTTCACCGATGATGACTAGTCCGTCTCACGTGATGATCGGACACGACCTAGTCTACTCGGATCATATATCACTTAGATGACTAGAGGGGTGTCTAATCTGAGTGGGAGTTCATTAAATAATTTGATTAGATGAACTTAATTATCATGAACTTAGTCTAAAATCTTTACAATATGTCTTGTAGATCAAATGGCTCACGTTACCCTCAACTTCAACGCATTCCTAGAGAAAACCAAGCTAAAAGATGATGGCAGCAAGTATACGGACTGGGTTTGGAACCTGAGGATCATCCTCATAGCTGCCAAGAAAGATTATGTCCTAGAAGCACCGCTAGGTGAAGCTCCCATCCCAGAGAACCAAGACGTTATGAACGCTTGGCAGTCTCATGCTAATGATTACTACCTCGTTCAGTGCGGCATGCTTTACAACTTAGAACCGGGGCTCCAAAAGCATTTTGAGCAACACGGAGCATATGAGATGTTCGAAGAGCTGAAAATGGTTTTCCAAGCTCATGCCCCCGGGCCGAAAGATATGAAGTCTCCGACAAGTTCTTCAGCTGTAAGATGGAGGAAAATAGTTCTGTCAGTGAGCAGATACTCAAGATGTCTGGGTTGCAAAACCACTTGACTCAGCTGGGAGTTAATCTCCCGGATGACGCGGTTATTGACAGAATCCTCCAGTCACTTCCACCGAGCTACAAGAGCTTTGTGATGAACTTCAATATGCAGGGGATGGAAAAGACCATTCGTGAGGTATATTCAATGCTGAAATCAGTGGAGGTAGAGATCAAGAAAGAACATCAAGTGTTGATGGTGAATAAAACCACTAAGTTCAAGAAAGGCCAGGGTAAGAAGAACTTCAAGAAGGACGGCAAGGGAGTTGCCGCGCCCGGTAAGCCAGTTGCCGGGAAGAAGTCAAAGAATGGACCCAAGCCTGAAACTGAGTGCTTTTATTGCAAGGGAAGCGGACACTGGAAGCGGAACTGTCCCAAGTACTTAGCGGACAAGAAGGCCGCAACACTAAAGGTATATGTGATATACATGTAACTGATGTGTACCTTACCAGTACTCGTAGTAGCTCCTGGGTATTTGATACCGGTGCGGTTGCTCATATTTGTAACTCAAAGCAGGAACTGCGGAATAAACGGAGACTGGCGAAGGACGAGGTGACGATGCGCGTCGGGAATGGTTCCAAGGTCGATGTGATCGCCGTCGGCACGCTACCTTTACATTTACCTACGGGATTAGTTTTAAACCTCAATAATTGTTATTTAGTGCCAAGTTTGAGCATGAACATTGTATCTGGATCTCGTTTAATACGAGATGACTACTCATTTAAATCCGAGAATAATGGTTGTTCTATTTATATGAGAGATATGTTTTATGGCCATGCCCCGATGGTCAATGGTTTATTCTTAATGAATCTCGAACGTGATGTTACACATATTCATAGTGTGAATACCAAAAGATGTAAAGTTGATAACGATAGTCCCACATACTTGTGGCACTGCCGCCTTGGTCACATTGGTGTCAAGCGCATGAAGAAGCTCCATGCTGATGGACTTTTAGAGTCTCTCGATTATGAATCATTTGACACATGCGAACCATGCCTCATGGGCAAAATGACCAATACTCCGTTCTCCGGAACAATGGAGCGAGCAACCAACTTATTGGAAATCATACATACTGATGTGTGCGGTCCAATGAGCGTTGAGGCTCGCGGAGGATATCGTTATGTTCTCACTCTCACTGACGACTTGAGTAGATATGGGTATGTCTACTTGATGAAACACAAGTCTGAGACCTTTGAAAAGTTTAAGGAATTTCAGAATGAGGTAGAGAATCAACGTGACCGAAAGATAAAGTTCCTACGATCAGATCATGGAGGAGAATATTTAAGTCTCGAATTTGGTACGCACTTAAGGAAATGTGGAATCATTTCACAACTCACGCCGCCTGGAACACCTCAGCGTAACGGTGTGTCCGAACATCGTAATCGCACTTTATTGGATATGGTGCGATCTATGATGTCTCTTACCGATTTACCGCTATCTTTTTGGGGATATGCTCTAGAGACAGCTACATTCACTTTAAATAGGGCACCGTCTAAATCCGTTGAGACGACACCGTATGAATTATGGTTTGGGAAGAAACCTAAGCTGTCGTTTCTAAAAGTTTGGGGATGCGATGCTTATGTCAAGAAACTTCAACCTGAAAAGCTCGAACCCAAGTCGGAAAAATGCGTCTTCATAGATACCCTAAGGAAACCATTGGGTATACCTTCTACCTCAGATCCGAAGGCAAGATCTTTGTTGCCAAGAACGGGTCCTTTCTGGAGAAAGAGTTTCTCTCGAGATAAGTAAGTGGGAGGAAAGTGGAACTTGATGAAGTACTACCTCTTGAACCGATGAGTAGCGCAGCTCGAGAAGATGTGCTTGTGGTGCCAGCACCAACTGAAGAGGAAGTTAATGATGATGATCAAAGTACTTCGGATCAAGTTACTACTGAACTTCGTAGGTCCACGAGGACACGTTCCACACCAGAGTGGTATGGCACCCCTGTCCTGGAAATCATGTTTGTTAGACAACGGTGAACCTTCGAACTATGAAGAAGCGATGGCGGGCCCAGATTCCAACAAATGGCTTGAAGCCATGCAATCCGAGATAGGATCCATGTATGAAAACGAAGTATGGACTTTGACAGACTTGCCCGATGATCGGCGAGCGATAGAAAACAAATGGATCTTTAAGAAGAAGACGGACGCGGATGGTAATGTTACCATCTATAAAGCTCGACTTGTCGCTAAGGGTTATCGGCAAGTTCAAGGGGTTGACTACGATGAGACTTTCTCTCCCGTAGCGAAGCTAAAGTCCGTCCAAATCATGTTAGCAATTGCCGCATACTATGATTATGAGATATGGCAAATGGACGTCAAAACGGCATTCCTTAACGGTCATCTTAAGGAAGAATTGTATATGATGCAGCCGGAAGGTTTTGTCGACCCTGAGAATGCTAACAAGGTATGCAAGCTCCAGCGATCCATTTATGGGCTGGTGCAAGCATCTCGGAGTTGGAACATTCGCTTTGATGAGATGATCAAAGCATTTGGGTTTATGCAGACTTATGGAGAAGCCTGCGTTTACAAGAAAGTGAGTGGGAGCGCTGTAGCATTTCTCATATTATATGTAGATGACATACTTTTGATGGGAAATGATATAGAACTCTTGGACAGCATTAAGGCCTACTTGAATAAGTGTTTTTCAATGAAGGACCTTGGAGAAGCTGCTTACATATTAGGCATCAAGATCTATAGGGATAGATCGAGACGCCTCATAGGTCTTTCACAAAGCACATACCTTGATAAGATATTGAAGAAGTTCAATATGGATCAGTCCAAGAAAGGGTTCTTGCCTGTATTGCAAGGTGTGAGATTGAGCTCAGCTCAATGCCCGACCACGGCAGAAGAAAAGGAAGAGATGAGTGTCATCCCCTATGCCTCAGCCATAGGGTCTATTATGTATGCCATGATGTGTACCAGACCTGATGTAAACCTTGTCGTAAGTTTGGTAGGAAGGTACGAAAGTAATCCCGGCAAGGAACACTGGACAGCGGTCAAGAACATCCTAAAGTACCTGAAAAGGACTAAGGATATGTTTCTCGTTTATGGAGGTGATGAAGAGCTCGTCGTAAAGGGTTACGTCGACGCTAGCTTCGACATAGATCTGGATGACTCTAAATCACAAACCGGATACGTGTATATTTTGAATGGTGGGGCAGTAAGCTGGTGAAGTTGCAAGCAAAGCGTCGTGACGGGATCTACATGTGAAGCAGAGTACATGGCAGCTTCGGAGGCAGCGCATGAAGCAATCTGGGTGAAGGAGTTCATCACCGACCTAGGAGTCATACCCAATGCATTGGGCCGATCAAACTCTTCTGTGACAACACTGGAGCTATTGCACTTGCCAAGGAGTCCAGGCTTCACAAGAAGACCAGGCACATCAAGCGTCGCTTCAACTCCATTCGTGAAAATGTTCAAGATGGAGACATAGATATTTGTAAAGTACACACTGACCTGAATGTAGCAGATCCGTTGACTAAACCTCTCCCTTGGGCAAAACATGATCAACACCAAAATTCCATGGGTGTTCGATTCATCACAATGTAACTAGATGATTGACTCTAGTGCAAGTGGGAGACTGTTGGAAATATGCCCTAGAGGCAATAATAAAATGGTTATTCTTATTTTTCTTTGTTCATGGTAATAGTCTATTATTCATGCTATAATTGTGTTATCCGGAAATCATAATACACGTGTGAATACATAGACCACGACATGTCCCTAGTAAGCCTCTAGTTGACTAGGTCGTTGATCAACAGATAGTCATGGTTTCCTGACTATGGACATTGGATGTCATTGATAACGGGATCACATCATTAGGAGAATGATGTGATGGACAAGACCCAATCCTAAGCATAGCTCAAAGATCGTGTAGTTCGTTTAGCTAGAGCTTTTCCAAATGTCAAGTATCATTTCCTTAGACCATGAGATTAAGCAACTCCCGGATACCGTAGGAGTGCTTTGGGTGTGCCAAACGTCACAACGTAACTAGGTGACTATAAAGGTACACTACGGGTATCTCCGAAAGTGTCTGTTGGGTTGGCACGAATCGAGACTGGGATTTGTCACTCTGTATGATGGAGAGGTATCTCTGGGCCCACTCGGTAATGCATCATCATAATGAGCTCAATGTGACCAAGTGTCTGGTCACGGGATCATGCATTACGGTACGAGTAAAGTGACTTGCCGGTAACGAGATTAAACGAGGTATTGGGATACCGACGATCGAATCTCGGGCATGTAACGTACCGATTGACAAAGGGAATTGTATACGGGATTATTTGAGTCCTCGACATCGTGGTTCATCCGATGAGATCATCGAGGAACATGTGGGAGCCAACATGGGTATCCAGATCCCGCTTTGGTTATTGACCGGAGAGGCGTCTCGGTCATGTTTGCATGTCTCCCGAACCCGTAGGGTCTACACACTTAAGGTTCGGTGACGCTAGGGTTGTAGAGATATGAGTATGCAGTAAACCGAAAGTTGTTTGGAGTCCCGGATGAGATCCCGGACGTCACGAGGAGTTCCGGAATGGTCCGGAGGTAAAGAATTATATATAGGAAGTCAGGTTTCAGCCATCGGGAAAGTTTCGGGGGTCACCGGTATTGTACCGGGACCACCGGAAGGGTCCCGGGGGTCCACCGGGTGGGGCCACCTATCCCGGAGGGCCCCATGGGCTGAAGTGGGAGGGGAACCAGCCCCTGGTGGGCTGGTGCGCCCCCCTTGGGCCCCCCCTGCGCCTAGGGTTGGAAACCCTAGGGTGGGGGCGCCTCCACTTGCCTTTGGGGGCAAGGCACCCCCTTGGCCGCCGCCCCCCTAGGAGATCCCATCTCCTAGGGCCGACGCCCCCCCCTAGGGGCCCTATATAGAGAGAGGGGAGGGAGGGCAGCCGCACCCTTGCACTTGGCTCCTCCCTCTCCCCTTGCTACACCTCTCCCTCTCGCAGATGCTTGGCGAAGCCCTGCCGAGATCACTGCTGCATCCATCACCACGCCGTCGTGCTGCTGGATCTTCATCAACCTCTCCTTCCCCCTTGCTGGATCAAGAAGGAGGAGACGTCTTCCTCAACCGTACATGTGTTGAACGCGGAGGTGCCATCCGTTCGACGCTAGGATCTCTGATGATTTGGATCACGACGAGTATGACTCCCTCAACCCCGTTCTCTTGAACGCTTCCGCTTGATCTACAAGGGTATGTAGATGCACTCCTCTCTCTCGTTGCTAGATGAACTCATAGATTGATCTTGGTGAAGCCGTAGAAAAAAATTTATTTTCTGCAATGTTCCCCAACATATGGTGTCGTCCGCGTATTGGAGGAGGGAAACCCCTCCTCCGTCCACTAGGTGGGGGACAACGCCCCGGATATGGCCGCAGGCTTTGGCCTTATCAAGGATGACCACAAGGGCATCGACAACCATGTTAAAAAGGAACGGGGAGAATGGGTCACCCTGGCGCACCCAACATAAGGTGGGGAAGTAGGGACCAATCTCACCGTTAATGTTGACCGTCGTTCGACCACAGGTGACAAGTTGCATAACGCGGGTCACCCAGTGGTCGTCGAAGCCCTTCCGAAGCAATACTTCCCGAAGGAAGGGCCAGTGGACCGTGTCGTAGGCCTTATGAAAGTCGAGCTTAAGGAACACAGCGCGGTGGTGCTTGGATCGGACTTCATGGAGGACTTCGGGAAAGACCAACACCCCATCCAAAATAAATCAGCCTTTGATGAAGGCGGATTGGTTGGGGTGGGTGACAGAGTCCGCAAGAAGGGTCACCCTATTGGCGTACCCTTTGGCCAGGATCCTGAAGATCACGTTAATCACGGTGATCGGGCGAAACTGGCGGATGTCCGAGGCCCCCGGTACCTTTGGGATGAGGGTAATGATCCCATAGTTCACGCGCCCAAGGTCCATGGTCCCAGAGAACGAAGAGGGCCACGACCTCTGGTTTGATGGTTTGCCAGAATGTTTTAAAAAACAGGACTGGCAATCCATCCGGGCCTGGAGTCGAGGAGGGGTTCATTCCATTGATCGCCACAAGGACCTCCTCCTCCAAGAAAGGCGCCACCAAAGCGGCGCTGGCCTCGGCAGAGACAAGTTGGGCACCCGACCAGGTATCGGGGGCCAGCGCAGCCCCACCCCGAGGGGTGGGGTGAAAAGGGCTTTATAGAAGCCGTCTACGTGGGTGCGGATGTCCGAGGGTCGAACAAGCTGAGTATCACCATCCCACAGGGAGTGAATCGAGTTGCGACGACGCCGGCCATTGGCAATCACCTGGAAGTAGGCCGTGTTGGCGTCGCCCTGAAGAACCCACCGTTGGGTGCCGCACAACCGCTAGTAGGCCTCCTCGTCAGCGTAGATGACCGAGAGTTGGTCCTCGAGATCATATCTTAACATCCACTCATTCGGGGAGATCCCAGATGAGTCAGCGCGG
>NW_021214492.1:0-1493 GCF_002162155.2 Triticum dicoccoides | reverse complement strand
GGTTGAAACCCCACACTGATGCTAAGTAGTATAGTAGTAGCGCTGGTTCAACCCATCGCTACTGATATTTAACTGTAGCGCTCGCCTAAACCAGCGCTACTACTATTATTGTGTACCAGTAGTGAAGTTGCCCACGATACTAATAAGATATTACCCCACGCTACTGCTACATTTGCTCTATTTTTTTCTAACGGCGTCATTGAGGATGGTATCTCTCAGCCCACGATACTAATAAGATATTACCCCACGCTACTGCTACATTTGCTCTATTTGTTCTATAAGTTCTTCGATGATGCCATTACGTGGCTTCATCACCATTAAACAAGCCAGTGAGATACTCCACCTGAGTTCATCTTTTGTGCCGGTCGGCAATCACCTTAATGTACGCGTACTTGAGTCTTGGATATGTAATGTATAAATTTGTAATTGGTAATCCCACCATCCCAAAATAAGCATACAACTTTAGTATAAAATTGTGCTAAGTCTCACTAGTAGAAAAGGGTCTAATGTGAAACTCATTAGTCCCGGTTTGCAATTGAACCAGCACTAATATGACCATTAGTGCCGGTTACAACAGCCAGGCGGGCGGCGCTCATTAGTACCGGTTCGTGGGGAACCTTTAGTACCGGTTCGTGCCACGAACCGGTATTAAAGAGGTGGTGGCCTTTAGTACGGGTTGGTGGCTCCAACCGGTACTAAAGGGGGGTCTTTAGTACCGGTTGGAACCACCAACCGGTACTAAAGGTGGTGCCCTTTAATACGGGTTGGTGGCTCCAACCGGTACTAAAGACCCCCTCCTTTAGTACTAAAGACCCCCCCCCCCTTTAGTACCGGTTGGAGCCACCAACCGGTATTAAAGGTGGTGCGCTGCCCCGCAGTGCATAATGTTTTGTCCCACCTCGCTAGTTGAGAGGAGCTCGCACCGGTTTATAAGCCTCGCCGCGGCTACCGTGTCGAGCACCTCTCTAAGCAGGCCTTTGTGGGCCTATTGCAAGTCTTCTGCCTTGTGGGGCCTACTGGGTGTTGGAAATATGCCCTAGAGGTAATAATAAATTAGTTATTATTATATTTCTTTGTTCATGATAATTGTCTTTTATTCATGCTATAACTGTATTATCCGGAAATCGTAATACACGTGTGAATACATAGACCACAATATGTCCCTAGTGAGCCTCTAGTTGACTAGCTCGTTGTGATCAACAGATAGTCATGGTTTCCTGGCTATGGACATTGGATGTCGTTGATAACGGGATCACATCATTAGGAGAATGATGTGATGGACAAGACCCAATCCTAAGACTAGCACAAAAGATCGTGTAGTTCATTTGCTAGAGCTTTGCCAATGTCAAGTATCTCTTCCTTCGACCATGAGAGCGTGTAACTCCTGGATACCGTAAGAGTGCTTTGGGTGTATCAAACGTCACAACGTAACTGGGTGACTATAAAGGTGCACTACAGGTATCTCCGAAAGTATCTATTGTTTTATGCGGATC
>NW_021214491.1:0-998 GCF_002162155.2 Triticum dicoccoides | reverse complement strand
TTTGCAACATAGGTGGCAATCTCCCTTTTCATCCCGTGCCACCAAAATCTTTCCTTCAGGTCTTGATACATCTTGGTGCCTCCAGGGTGGATGGAATATGGGCTGTCATGAGCTTCTTGCAAGATCAGGTTCTTGAGCTCAACCTTGTTGGGCACGCAGATGCGATTCCCAAACCACACAATTCCTTCCTCATCTTCTGAGAATCCTGAGGCTTTGCCTGCCTTGATCTTCCTCTTGATGCCTTCAATACTCTCATGCCCCTTCTGAGCTTTCTTGATATCATCCATCAAGGTAGGCTTAACTTCGAGGCTGGCCAAGAATCCTGGTGCAACCAGTTCCAACCCGAAGCTTTCAAGTTCTTCATACAAGGCGGGTAGCTTGTGCTTTAGCATAGCATTCAAGGAGCAAGCCTTCCTGCTCAACGCGTCTGCTACCACACTAGCCTTTCCAGGGTGGTATTGAACACTGAGGTCATAATCCTTTATCAACTCCAGCCATCTTCTCTGCCTCATATTCAATTCCCTCTGAGTGAAAATATACTTTAGACTTTTGTGATCCGTGTATACCTCACATCGCTTCCCCAAGAGGTAATGTCGCCAAGTCTTCAGGGCATGAACCACTGCTGCTAGCTCAAGGTCATGAGTAGCGTAGTTCTCTTCGTGAGGTCGTAGCTGCCTTGAAAGGTAGGCCACGACTCTGCCTTCTTGCATCAGAACACCTCCCAGTCCGATTCTTGACGCATCACAATATATCACAAACTCCTTGTGTATATCTGGTGTGGCCAGAACTGGAGCGGTGGTTAGCCTCTTCTTCAGCTCCTGGAAGCTTTCTTCGCACTTCGGCGTCCATTCGAACTTCTTGTCCTTCTTCAAGAGCTGAGTCATGGGTCGGGCAATGCTTGAGAATCCTTCAACGAACTTGCGGTAATATCCCGCGAGTCCGAGGAAGCTTCTGACTTCCTTCACATTGCTCGGGGATTGCCATTCAGTCACGGCTTC
>NW_021214490.1:0-986 GCF_002162155.2 Triticum dicoccoides | reverse complement strand
AAATCGCTTCGGGACCCCAAAACGGTGAGTAATAGTTCATGAAACGGGTCAGAATTGGCCAAAACTATGAGTGTTGACGATGGACACGTTAATGCACTCCTAGGATCGTCAATCATGGAAATGGCTCTGGGACCCAAAACGGTGAGTAATAGTGCACGAAACGGACCAGATTTGGCCGAAATTGAGATTGTTGATGACCACACATAAACGCACCCCGAGATTTGCAAATCGTGGAAATCACTTCGGGACCCCAAAACTAAGTATAGTCCAAAAAACGGGCCAGAATCGACCCAAACTACGAGTTTTGAACACCCACACATAGCACACCTTGGGGTTCGACAACCATGGAAAGCGTTTTGCGACCCCAAAATGGTGAGTAATAGTCCATGAAAGAGCCCAGAATCGGACAAACCTAGGATTATTGATGACCGACACGTAAACGCACTCAGGGGTTTGTTAATCGTGGAAATCACTCCAGGACCCCAAAAGAGCGAGTAATAGTCCACGAAATGGGTCAGAATCGGCCAAAACTGCGAGTGTTGACGACCGACACGTATGCGCACCTTGGGGTTGAACGACTGTGGAAATCGCTTCGGGACCCCAAAACGGTGAGTAATAGTTCATGAAACGGGTCAGAATTGGCCAAAACTATGAGTGTTGACGATGGACACGTTAATGCACTCCTAGGATCGTCAATCATGGAAATGGCTCTGGGACCCAAAACGGTGAGTAATAGTGCACGAAACGGACCAGATTTGGCCGAAATTGAGATTGTTGATGACCAAACATAAACACACCCCGAGATTTGCAAATCGTGGAAATCACTTCGGGACCCCAAAACTAAGTATAGTCCAAAAAACGGGCCAGAATCGACCCAAACTACGAGTTTTGAACACCCACACATAGCACACCTTGGGGTTCGACAACCATGGAAAGCGTTTTGCGACCCCAAAACGGTGAGTAATAGTCCATGAAAGAGCCCAGAA
>NW_021214489.1:0-2076 GCF_002162155.2 Triticum dicoccoides | reverse complement strand
TAAAACAAAACACAAAATAATGAACACATATTTATGTCTCGTGTTAATAATATGAAAATTCAATCAATTTAAATAAATGGTATGATCATATCAAATTTAGAACTGAGCAGCGACACAACAATAATATCAACCATTCAATACAAGAACATATAGTTTATAATCTACTAGAAATAAGAGATGGCTCCAGTAACAAAACTTAGCCAGAATTAATGTATAGACCAACAAGGTCCCTAACAACCTAGAAGGAAACTAGAGTTATGGAGGTGGGCTCGCAACGCTAGAAGGGCCTGGTTGCATCTGGTCCAGATCATTCTGTCCCCCATTTAGATTGTCAGGTTCCCACCTCAGGCTAGCAATGGCCAGCTGACGTTCCATGGCACGCGAGGGTTGCGGAACCATCGGTATGGCATCGGGCACCGTCACCTATAGAGAAGCATTGTATTCTTGCACGTCCTCACTTGCCTTGTCTTCATTAGCGGCTGCAGGCTGTGAAGACATGCTTCTATCTCCATGCATAGGAAACAAACCACCTGTAAAAGGAATATTAGCATCCAACTCTTCTATATAAACACTTGTCATAGGCACATCTAGAACAGCACTTTGCTACCTTCGATTGTTTATGTACCAATTTCGGGCCTTCTTTCTTCTGGCTGAGCACTTGCGATATTCATTTGAGAAGGCAACTCCAATTCTCCCACAGTACCCTCATCATTGCATAGGCTTGCAAGTTGGTTACATAAAGTGCTGCCAACATTAGCAGACGTCTCCATAGCAGATCCATGGTCCTTGGCAATCTTGGACGGAAACAAATTCAACTAACCCAGATTGCATTCCGCCAACGGCCTGGATTGGTTTTTCACCTTCGAAACCAACTCCTCGACTCTCTTCCTGCTGAGCCCTTGTAGCTGAAAATGAAATAAGATCAGGAGCATGTAGGAGAACTTTTCTGCATGCATAGGAAACAAATCACCTGTAATAGGAATATTATAGTTTCCAATTATTCTATCTAAACATGCTAGGTCCAAAGAGAAGCCCCATCAAATTAGAAAGTACTTATGATTTGTTTTGGTGCAGTCAGACTAAATGTAGGATCTTTCTTTGTAGTGCGCGTACGTTCTAGCAAGTCTCCACCGGATAGATTATCAATGTTGTCCTTAAGCTTATATCAGATTTATCAATTGATAAACATTAATATTGCAAGTCATTTAGTAAGCCAACATAAAGCATTTCAATAAGATAGTACAAATACTTACCATATGTCTGAAGTGGGAATCCCATTTTGTAGGTGCAATGTTTTTGGCTTAGTTTCACAGTAGATGGTTTTTCTTGTTTCTTGCACGAAGTGACTATGATATGAAGCTCAAATTTAGTACAGTGTGTCCAGAAGTACAGATTGACAAGTTGAAGAGCAAAGAGTGTGTATTACATACATTGGAGTGATAGGGGTGGTGTAGCTACACTCAGCGCCTATGTATTCAGCCTTGGGTGTGTGTTTGTGTTGGGATGAATTAAATGCAGATAGAACTGGAAAGAATTAATTTTTCTGTGTACGTTTTCATCTCCGCGCGCATATGGATAGGGATCCAATGTCAGCATCGTGAATCCATCGCACCGTTTAGCAATTTCAATCAGGAAAACTGGCCCAGCTTAGATACCTGATGACGTTGGCCCATCAATTGACAGTAAGCGCATTTGAATGAAAAAATATTTTTGCACGGATCCAAAACACTATGAATTGATCCCTGCTTACTGTCATACCGTATTGCTGCTAATTTGTGGATTATATATTTTCTCTTGTTCATTCATTCTTAAACAGCGTACATTGTGTTGTTCATAATCCTTTACAAAAACAAGATGATTTGGCCTTGACACTTATAGACTATACTTACATGGCGTGCTAGCTCGTCTGTATATCACAGCGTTTAAAACAACGAAACACTGCAATACATTGCAAGCATGTACAATTGTACTCTAATACTCTTGAATCGTAGTAACAAACTTGTTAGTTCACAAAGAACATATATAATATTTCCATCAAACATATGTACTACCTCCATGAGCGTCTATACCTTGCCT
>NW_021214488.1:0-588 GCF_002162155.2 Triticum dicoccoides | reverse complement strand
GCCGGGGGCGGCGGCTGGAACCCTAGCCGGTGGAGCGGGTCCAGTCCCTGGGCTGGGCCTTGCCGTGTCGGACCCCGGGTGCCAGCTGGGCCTGCTCCCCACCCCCCGGGTGGCCGGCCCATCTGGGCGGCCTGGGATCTGCGGGCCGGCCCAGCCTCCGGGCGGCGGCCCAACGGCGTCGGCCCTCGCCCCTGCTGGCTGCCCCGCGGCCTCGGCCCAGATACCCCCCGCTCGGGGTAGAATCTGGGTCCTGAAAGGGTTTCCACTTTAGCCTTCTCTCCCTCCCACTGCCCCGATCCTGCTCCCTCCTTCCCCCGATCCCGTCGTCGGCGGCTCCCCCTCCCCCCTGCGACGCCGCCGTCCCTCCCCATGACCCGCTCTTGGGGTGACGGCTCGGGGCACCCCAAGCGGCCCCTGGAGGACCCTCGTCCGTCGGGGCGCGCCTCGCCGGAGGGCCAGCGGCGCGAAGCCGACCTCCGCCGCCAGCTGGCCAACCGCGACGGCCGCGACGCCCGTCGGTCTCCTGGCCGCGACGCGCACCGTTCCCCGCCGCGTGACCTCTGCCGTTCCCCCTCCCGTGACGCTCGC
>NW_021214487.1:0-887 GCF_002162155.2 Triticum dicoccoides | reverse complement strand
GTCTTGCACGTGGTTGATTGTATCCTTGTTGCTTGTTTGTCTTTGGGTAGAGCCGGGAGACGAGTTCGCTACCGAGGAGCCCGTTGAGTTTGCTTGTGAGGATCCAGCCAACTCTGACAACTGTGCAGGCAAGATGATCATACCCTCGAAATCACTACTATCTTTGCTATGCTAGTTTGCTCGCTCTTTTGCTTTGCCACTGCTACGATGCCTACCTTTTGCTTGTCAGCCTCCCAATTGCCATGTCAAACCTCTAACCCACCATGTCCTAGCAAACCGTTGATTGGCTATGTTACCGCTTTGCTCAGCCCCTCTTATAGCGTTGTTAGTTGCAGGTGAAGATTGAAGTTTGTTCCTTGTTGGAACATGGAGATGTTGTTCCTTGTTGGAACATGTTTACTTGTTGGGATATCACAATATATCTTGCTTAATTAATGCATCTATATACTTGGTAAAGGGTGGAAGGCTCGGCCTTATGCCCGGTGTTTTGTTCCACTCTTGCCGCCCTAGTTCCCGTCATATCGGTGTTATGTTCCCGGATTTTGCGTCCCTTACGCGGTTGGGCTATAATGGGAACCCCTTGACAGTTCTCCTTAAGTAAAGCTCTTCCAGCAATGCCCAACATTGGTTTTACCATTCGCCTCCTAACCTCTTTTTCCCTTGGGTTTCGCGGACTCAAGGGTCATCATTATTTTACCCCCCCCCCCGGGCCAGTGCTCCTCTGAGTGTTGGTCCAAGCTGTCAGCTGCCGGTGGCCACCAGGGGCAACTCTGGGTTGGCCTACCCGCACCTAAGACAATCTGAGTGTGCCCTGAGAAAGAGATATGTGCAGCTCCTATCGGGATTTGTCGGCACATTCGGGCGGTGTTGCTGGTTTAGTTTTACCC
>NW_021214486.1:0-1170 GCF_002162155.2 Triticum dicoccoides | reverse complement strand
GCCAGACGGCGCCTGTTGCAACTTGGCTTCTCCGCGGTACGAGCTAGATCGCACACGTCTTTTGTTGGGTTTGGTTCTTGAGAAGGAGGCCCCATGAAGTCGCCATCGTACCCATGCTCGGCAAAGTACTGATCGACGTTGCCAAATGTATCATCGTCGTTGTCGTCGTCGTTCTGATCCTGTGCCATATGCATGTTTGGATCCAGTGGCATAGGGATGTCCGGCACCGTTACGGCGGTCTTGCCATGGGGCCGACTTGGCGCCGGCACGACTGGCGGTGTTGTCTTTGGGGTGGTGTCCCCCGCCCCCAAACGAATCTGGCTCTTCGGCCAAAGCAGGGGCCAGCTCAGGCAGGCGCTGAGGGTCATCACGTCATCATCGTCGGCCCCGACGGGTCGAATCGGAGGTAACAAGTCGTCGCAGCCTGGCAGCACCTGAACCAGTTGAACCCTAAACAAGTTGGGTGGCATCTGGGTACCGTGGAACAAGGGGTTGGCCAGTTGAACGATTTTGCCCTTGGCGACATCGACCAACTCGTTGTTCACGAAGTGGAGGAGAGTGCACGGAACGTCGGCGGCGCCCTGCGAAAACATGTAGGGCATCAGGGATGCCCAGTCAAAGGCAAGGAGATGAAGTCCTCGGCCGAGAGAGGCTTAATTAGTTACCGTGATGATGGCGTCGAGCTCGGCTAATGTCGAGGCACCGCCAACGGCGGGCGTGCAGTTGACGGAGCGGCCGCTTGCTGAAGAGGTGCCGGCCGGCGTACACCCGGGTGCATTAAGCTCCCGTGCCGGCGTTGGAGACACCAATGCCGCCTCCGCCGGAGGCACCAATGGCCCCGCCATCGCATTATGCGAGTTGCTGGCCGTGAAGCTAGGAATCGGGGGCGGCCCCTGTTGGCCGCCCGCAATCCACGCACTCAACCCCGAGATCAAGGTAGGCACAAGGGCGGTGATCGTCGCTCCGAGTCGTTGTTCCACTTGCTCTTGGACAATCTCCGGAATCCGCGCCACCTGTGCCTTGAGTTCTTGAACCTCTCGCGCCTGGCTTTCCGAGCTGGTCTTTTTCTCCTTCCGCACACCAGCGGTATAGTATGACCCCCATTTTGTCGACAAGCCTTTGCCGGCCACACGACCAGCTGACGTCGGCTTACTGAGCTTATCCTTGTTC
>NW_021214485.1:0-1660 GCF_002162155.2 Triticum dicoccoides | reverse complement strand
GAAGCGGCAAGCACAAGCCGAGTCAGTCGGAAAAAGGAAACACCAGTCGGAAACAGAAGCGGAAGGCTGAACCGGCAGCTCCTGGAGAGGCTCTGGCCGTGACTCAAGGAAAGTTTAAGGGGAAACCAAAAGGATCCTGGAACCCCAAGAAGGTAAAGGATAAAGAAGGGAACGACGTGATGGATATGCCATGTCACATTCACACGAAGAAAGACGAAGAGGGGAATATCATTTACCCGAAGCACACCACTCGCCAATGTCGACTCCTGATCCAGCAGTTTCAGGGAAAACAGTCTAAGGACAAGGAGAAGGAGTCGGACAAGGCCGAAGACAAGGAGGACAGTGAGGAAGGATATCCGCATATCAACTCCACTCTGATGATCTTTGCAGATGTGGAAAGCAGAAGTCGACTGAAAGTGATTAACCGAGAGGTGAACATGGTTGACCCCGCAAAAGCAAATTATCTGAAGTGGTCTCAAACACCCATCACATTCGACCAATCTGATCACCCGACTCATATTGCCACCCCTGGGAGGCAAGCTTTGGTGGTCGATCCAGTTGTCGAAGGCACTCGACTGACAAAGGTGCTGATGGATGGTGGAAGTGGGCTGAACTTATTGTATGCAGACACATTGAAAGGTATGGGCATTCCGATGTCCCGACTGAGCACTAGTAACATGAGCTTTCATGGAGTTATACCAGGGAAGAAGGCCGAGTCACTCGGCCAGATAGCTTTGGACGTGGTGTTTGGCGATTCAAAGCATTTTCGCAAAGAAAAGTTGACGTTTGAGGTCGTGGATTTTCAAAGTGCATATCATGCCATTTTGGGGAGACCAGCTTACGCGCGGTTCATGGCTCGACCATGCTACGTATACCTCAAATTGAAGATGCCCGGTCCCAAAGGAGTGATCACTGTCACCGGTGATAGCAAAAAGGCAGAAGAGTGCTTTCAGAAGGGCTCCAAGATTGCCGATTCCCAGGTGACGGCAGTCGAGTTCGAAGAATACAAGCAAAACGCAGATCCGAGTGACTTGCTGCGATCCAAGAAGCCCGCCACAGAGTCTACATTCCAGTCGTCCGGTGAGACGAAGCCTGTTCACATTCACCCGACCGACCCCGAAGCCGCTCCGACCCGCATCTCCACGACACTCGACCCAAAATAGGAAGAAGCGCTCATCCAGTTCCTCCGTGAGAACTGGGACATTTTTGCATGGAAGCCCGCTGACATGCCAGGTGTTCCCAGGGGACTGGCTGAGCATCGCCTAAGAGTCGACTCATCTGCAAAACCAGTCAAAGAGCATCTTCGGCGGTCCGCCGTCCAGAAGAGAAAAGCCATTGGCGAAGAAGTGGCTCGACTGTTGGCAGCAGGATTTATCCGAGAGATATACCACTCCGAGTGGCTCGCTAATGTCGTCATGGTTCCTAAGAAGGACAAGTCGCTCCGAATGTGCATTGATTTCAAGCACATCAACCGGGCCTGCCCGAAAGATCATTTTCCTCTCCCTCGCATAGATCAAATTGTTGACTCGACCGCGGGATGTGAGAGGTTATCTTTTTTAGATGCCTACTCCGGGTACCACCAGATCCGTCTGTACGGGCCCGACGAGGTAAAAACAGCTTTCATCACTCCATTCGGGTGCTTCTGCTATATCACCATGCC
>NW_021214484.1:0-1347 GCF_002162155.2 Triticum dicoccoides | reverse complement strand
CCCCCCCCTCACGGCCGCCGCCGCCGCCGGCACCTGGAGGGGGGAAACGGACGCGTCGGGTCTACACGGAGTGGATGTAGCTGTGGGTTTGGCCCGGATGTTGCTCCAAAGTGTTCCTCTGGGCCGACCTAACACAACCGGGTGGAGAGGTCCACTGGTCAAAGCCCGTCCGTGCAAAGTCAAAGGGCTAGATCCCGTGGTCAAACGCTACAGGGTTAGGAGGGACGGGGGCCCTGGGGGGTAGCAATGCCACCGGAGCGTCGTACCGGGCCCTCATACATGCGGGGTGGTGTTGTGGCATGTCCGAAGAGGCGGCACACGTCTCCGGGTTGTGGCCCCCCTCACGGACGGCAATGAAACGGTAGTAGACGTTCTGCGGTAACGCTGCAGCGTGAATATTATTAAATACTTGGAGCGCGATAAAATCATGAGTTTTTTACACAACGTGGGCACATGTGCTATAGGACTGATGGTAATTTTTCATAATTTTTTGTGATGGAGAAGTATCTGAACACTTCCCTCTACGCGGATTGCTCTTCGCACGTCTACGACTGTGGCCAGCGGCCTCCGGAGGCTAGCATACCGTCAAATCTTGCGTAGGCGGCCTCTCACAAATCTGGAAGTGTTGAGGCGGTTGCAAACGCCCAGCACGAGTCTCCGGTGCGTGCCCCCCCCCCACGGACGCCGCCGCCGCCGGCACCTGGAGGGGGGAAACGGACGCGTCGGGTCTACACGGAGTGGATGTAGCTGTGGGCCTGGCCCGGATGTTGCTTCCCGGTGTCCCTCTGGGCCGACCTAACACAACCGGGTGGAGAGGTCCACTGGTCAAAGCCCGTCCATGCAAAGTCAAAGGGCTAGATCCCGTGGTCAAACGCTACAGGGTTAGGCGGGACGGGGGCCCTGGGGGGGGGGTAGCAATGCCACCGGAGCGTCGTACCGGGCCCTCATACATGCGGGGTGGTGTTGTGGCATGTCCGAAGAGGCGGCACGCGTCTCCGGGTTGTGGCCCCCCCTCACGGACGGCAATGAAACGGTAGTAGACGTTCTGCGGTAACGATGCAGCGTGAATATTATTAAATACTTGGAGCGCGATAAAATCATGAGTTTTTTACACAACGTGGGCACATGTGCTGTAGGACTGATGGTAATTTTTCATAATTTTTTGTGATGGAGAAGTATCTGAACACTTCCCTCTACGCGGATTGCTCTTCGCACGTCTACGACTGTGGCCAGCGGCCTCCGGGGGCTAGCATACCGTCAAATCTTGCGTAGGCGGCCTCTCACAAATCTGGAAGTGTTGAGGCGGTTGCAAACGCCCAGCACGCGTCTCCGGTGCGTGCCCCCCCC
>NW_021214483.1:0-926 GCF_002162155.2 Triticum dicoccoides | reverse complement strand
TACAGTTAATCACAACTATTTTTTGCTTCTATTCATTTCTGAGTAGTTTTCTATATAGTTTTTCTTTCTTTTCTGCTATATTTATTTTTTTCTTTTTATTTCTGAGTTGTAATAAGTCATTAAAAATAAGCATCTATGCTCCTTTTTTAGTACAATTAATCACAACTATTTTTTGCTTCTATTCATTTCTGAGTAGTTTTTTATATAGTTTTTTTTTCTGCTATATTTATTTTTTTCTTTTTATTTCTGAGTTGTAATAAGTCATTAAAAATAAAAAAGAGGCGCAATGCTTGTTAATTTGCTTCAAGCCTTTCGGAATAGTGTGAACTGCACTGCACATAGCTCTGTGCAGTCTACCGTATTCCTCAAGGCTTGAAGCTAACCAACGTGCAGGAGCATTGAGCCTCTTCGTCATCGTCTCTGCACTCAGGGCTTATAAACAGCTGCGAGTGCCTCTCGCTTGGCGAGGTGGGACTAAAAAAACAGCTGGAGGAAAAATCAACAAAAAAACAGCTGCAGAAAATAAAAAAGTAGTTAGACGGGTCCATTGGTACCGGTTGGTGGCATCAACCGGTACCAATGCCGCTCTTTGGTCCCGGTTGGTGGAACCAATTGGGACGAATGCCACTCTTTAGTCCCGGTTGGAGCCACCAACCGGGACCAAAGGTCTTCATTTCCCGCCCTTTGGGCTGCTGAAAAGAGGCCTTTGGTACCGGTTGGTGGCACCAACCGGGACTAAAGGGGGCATTGGTCCCGGTTGGTGCCACGAACCAGGACCAACGCCTTTGCTATATATACAGCACTTAGCGCGACTTCGATCTCTCCTGCTCCACTCCCGTCGCCGCGCGTCTCCCTGCCGCCACCTTGCCGTCGCCGCCCCGCCCCGACGCCGTCGCCGCCACGCCCTGCCACGCCGTTGCCGCCCC
>NW_021214482.1:0-738 GCF_002162155.2 Triticum dicoccoides | reverse complement strand
CACCAACCGGGACCAAAGGCGTTGCGCTGCCCGCGGCCAAAAGTTTAGTCCCACCTCGCTAGTTGAGAGGGGCTCGGAGTGGTTTATAAGCCCCATTGCGGCCGCCCTCTCGAGCTCCTCTCAAATGCAGGCTTACGGGCCTAATCTCACACTATGCTGTCTGTGGGCCTATTGGGCCTTCTGCGGGCCTGAATCCTGGCCCAGGTTGGGTTTCTAGTCGTATTCACGCCGTGGTGGCCCATTTGGGGACATTTTTTTTATTTTTTTCTAGTTTTTTGTTTTGTTTTTTGCATTATTTAGTTCCTTTTGTTTTTTGCTAAATTTTTTAATTCTTTTTGCTTTTAGGTCAGAAAACTTATAAACTTTCTGTTAGTGCCATTAGTTTTCAAATTTGAATAGTTAAAATTTGAATTCTTTGAAATTTGTGTGAATCACAAGTTTGTGATTAACTTTACTATAAAAATAGTTTTTTTCCATTTTTTCTTTTGTTTTTTGCATTATTTATTTTCTTTTGTTTTTTGCTTTATTTTTAAATTCCTTTTGCTTTTAGGTCAGAAAAATTATAAACTTTCTGTTAGTGCCATTAGTTTTAGAAAAATTATAAACTTTCTGTTAGTGTCATTAGTTTCCAAATTTGAATAGTTAAAATTTGAATTCTTTGAAATTTGTGTGAATCACAAGTTTGTGATCAACTTTACTATAAAAATAATTTTTTTTCCAGTTTTTTTTGTTTTGTTT
>NW_021214481.1:0-1005 GCF_002162155.2 Triticum dicoccoides | reverse complement strand
GTCGGCTTGTGATCCTGGCATGGTTAGCAGCAATAGAAACACACAAGAATATGATCCTACAGACTACGAACAAGTGGTGGTGGTGGGTGTCACAAATCCGTCAAGCAAATCTCAAATTCTTACCAGTTCTTACCCAGCAGCAGGCGGTGATCGGCAACCGTTGTAGTCAAAAACTCTCAAAGCTTGGATAGAGCGATTACCAGGGAGAGTCAAACGCACGACGTAGATGTATGTGGAGCTGGGAAGGCTTATAATATGGTAGCAAAAAGGGTCAGCAATAATCAATTCAGAGATGCAAAGTTGAATAAACGCTCAATGACGGTACTGTGCTGGTCCTAGGCTAGACTGTGCTAGAGACGCGAGCCTAGAACACTAACAAAATCACGGCGCGGCACGTAAACAAGGGAAAAGCACACTCTGGATTTTTTTTTGCTCTTTTTTTTTTGCGCTCTTTTTTTTTGCGCTGCTTTTTTTTTTGCGAAAAATCACTATAATGGCGAGTGTCTCAAAACTCTTCTTAGCTCAAACTGACAGGATGGGCACGAAATTTTTTCGACCAATTTTTTTTTTTTGACTGCCCGGACCCAAAAAACTGGAAACGGGTCAAAGAAAACTTCCTATAATGGCACCTGTCTCAAAACACTCAGAAACACCTAAAAATAGGATAGCCAGAAAATTTTTCGAAAAATGCGTTTTCGAAAAATTTTGGGCCTAAACGGAGCGTGGCTACCCGACTCTTTTTTTTTTCCGAAACCTACTCCGGCAAGGAAACACGAATCGGAATCTAGATGGATCTCGAAAACAACCCTAATAAGCAAGGAACTCGGATTGGTGGTGGATATATGGTGGTGGTATATGGCAGCGGTGGTGGTAGCGGTGGTAGTATATGGATATGGATCGGTGGTGGTATATGGACACGGATTGGTGGTGGTATATGGATACGGATTCGGAGCGGTGGCGGATAAGCGGTGGTGGTAGATGGCAGGGGCGATGATGATGGTGCGG
>NW_021214480.1:0-828 GCF_002162155.2 Triticum dicoccoides | reverse complement strand
GTAAATAGACCGCTTTACCGGACAAGGCTAAGAGCGAACCAGGGACTGCTCGAGCAAACCCTCAGCCGCCGACCCCGTCAAGCCTTTGTCCCAGTTCTTATTCTTCGTCTAGGTGCTACTACTTGTCGAGGCCCCGATCTCCCATTCAACTTCCTCCATGTCACGACCACCTTCTCACAGGAACACTAGTAGCGTCGGCGTGGGAAGAGCAGCGGCGGCCGCCCTTCCCCTTCACAGACAGGTTGTGCTGGCGCTGAATGCCCCCGAAGCCCCGATCTCCCCCTACTCCACAAGCAACCCGCCACGAAGAAGCAAGGACGACGTTCCACAAGTAGCGTCGACGGAGGCCGATTTTATTCCATCCTTCAGGTAGCGTTTTTTCCATGGATCCAAATTCCGATCTTTGTGATTTCTATTGCATGCGCGTAATATGCTTCAAATTCTGAATATTGAGATTTTCTGCTTAACACTTGTAGTTATTGTTTATTTTTATTCTATAAATCTAAATATTGTTTTTATGATTTTCAAATTTTAATACATGTCTATTTTAAAAGTTTTAAATCTAAATATTGTTTGAAAGTTTTAAAAGGAACATTAATGCATTCAAATAAAAAATTACCAATTTTGAACAAAATAGAATAGGGAACGCATACACCCGGACCCTCGCTGTCACTTTACTCTTTACCATTTACTAGTAGCCTTGCACGTGCACACACGTCTCCACAAGACACATCTTATTATTTCATTGAATGGCACTTTTTTAGTTTTTACATCCACAATAGAGAGTATATTGTATAGACATATAGTGTGTCCCTTACACTTAGTTTG
>NW_021214479.1:0-1733 GCF_002162155.2 Triticum dicoccoides | reverse complement strand
TGAGATTATTAATTAAAGGTTCAACTTAAGGTGGCAACTTTAATACACATCTGGGTGGATTGTTTGTCGGGCACTTGGAGAATCCAGTGTTGTCCTAGGATATCCCGGAGTACCCATGTGATAATCCTAAGGTCCGCCACCCAGGCTCAAAGGGAACTGAGATATTTCATGCTAGAAACTTCTATGTGCAGCCACATGCTATTATGGGCTCTAGCATAGTTGAGTAAGTTGCATGAGCTCTTGAAGAGGTGGATCAGCAAGTAGAGGGATGTAGGTTGGTATGGTCTGCCCGGAGTAAAGAGTTAATGTTTCTGAAAGACTGTGTCTCGGTCATCCATTTCTCAAACACCCTATAGTGTGAGAAATCCAACGGAGGAGATCTAGTCTTGTGGGGAAAGTGTGTAAACCTCTGCAGAGTGTATAAACTATTCATGGTTAGTCGTGTCCCCGATTATAGACAATCTTGAGTATCTAGTACTTGGATTATCATATGTATCTCATCACTCTAAATTAATATTGTTGGGTTGATAATTACTTTTAATTGGGATTGAGTTGGAGGAACCTTCTAAATGATGTTTAAACTACCATGATAGTTAAATAAAATATATTCCTTTGTTGTAGGAAAAAATTGGCTTTTCGCAAAACTATAACCATAGAGCTTTCCACCAGCCAAATATGCATGTAGTGATAGCCTTATTCTGTTCTTGCTCTACTATGTTACATTGCCAGCATACTCCATGTGCTGACCCGTTTTCGGGCTGCAACGTATTATGTTGCAGACTTTTCAGACGAGGAGTAAGGTTCGTTAGGTCGTTGCCATGCAGCTCAGCTATGCCGTTGGAGTTGATGGACTCACTTTATCTTCCAAGCCTTCCGATGTTATCGTATTAGATGGCCTTAAGCCATATTTATTGTAATAAGTTCTCTTTTGAGACATTCGATGTAATAGGTGTGTGATTGCTACTCTGTTATAAATCCTTCGAGTACTGTGTGTGTCAGCATTACCGATCCAGGGATGACACTGAAGCACAGAGACTTGACCGTTTGAGGTCGGGTCGCTACACAAAACTTAACAAAACCCTCGTGAGATCCATTAGTATAATAAAACAAATCACCACTTTAAGTACTGTTGCAAACTCATTCATATTTTATTTTTGCATTGTAGCTACTGTAATATAACTTTTCCAAGGCTTATACCACCGATACAATCGATAGTTTCATCAAATCGAGCAAAACAATGCATCAAAAACAGAACCTGTCTTAAATAGGACAGTCTGTAGTAATCTGAACATCTACCATACTTCTGTAACTCCAAAAATTCTGAAGAATTAGGAAAAAATAATAAAATGTATAGAAGTACTATGCAAAAAGTTTCAGAGACATTTGACATTCCAGTAAAAAAATGAAAATTCACGTGCTACAGCCAAAGTTTCTGTTTTTCACTACACATACCAAACAAGCAATCTAATCATCTTAAAGGGAAATCTTGGCACATTATTTTTATAATACAATGGATTTGTACAAGGGGATAATTATTTTTGTTGAAAAGTTTCTGCAATCGAGATTCACAAAGTTTCCATGGGCATGAACAAAGTTCAAGGACGTCCCCCACTTCAACGATGCCCGTCTTTCTAACTTCCACTTTTCTTTTTGAAAAGTTTTAGGTTCCCCTCTATATTTTTTGTTTTTAAACTTTATAAAAGCACACGACAGAAATAAATGACACTCTAAAA
>NW_021214478.1:0-1133 GCF_002162155.2 Triticum dicoccoides | reverse complement strand
TCAATTCAGCACGTTGTTTAGCATCAAAATTAACCTTCTCCGAAGATGGAAGAGGCAACAAATCAATAGGTGCATGAGGTAGGAAACCATACACAACTTCAAAAGGGCACATCTTAGTAGTAGAATGCAATGAACGATTATAAGCAAATTCAATATGAGGCAAGCATTCCTCCCACATTTTCTTATTATTCTTCAAAACAGCCCTAAGCATAGTAGACAACGTTCTATTGACTACTTCAGTTTGTCCATCAGTTTGGGGGTGACAAGTAGTACTAAAAAGCAGTTTAGTCCCCAACTTAGCCCATAAACATCTCCAAAAGTGGCTAAGAAATTTAGTATCACGATCTGAAACAATGGTATTTGGCACACCATGCAAGCGAATAATTTCACGAAAGAACAAATCAGCAACATTAACAGCATCATCGCTTTTATAACATGGTATAAAGTGTGCCATTTTCGAGAATCTATCCACGACAACAAATATGCTATCCCTCCCCTTCTTTGTTCGAGGTAAACCTAAAACAAAGTCCATAGATATATCCTCCCAAGGAACACTAGGTACAGGCAAAGGCATATATAAACCATGAGGATTGAGTCGTGACTTAGCTTTTTGACATGTAGTGCATCGAGCAATAAAACGCTCAACATCCCGTCTCATCTTGGGCCAAAAGAAATGTGTAGCAAGTACGTCCTCTGTCTTCTTCACGCCAAAGTGTCCCATTAATCCTCCTCCATGCGCCTCCTGCAACAACAAAAGACGAACGGAGCTAGCTGGAATGCATAGCTTGTTAGCACGAAACACAAATCCATCGTTAACGACAAACTTGTTCCACATTCTTCCTTCTTTACAATTCTGCATTACATCTTTAAAATCAGCATCATGCACATATTGATCTTTGATGGTCTCCAAACCAAATATTTTGAAGTCAAGTTGTGAAAGCATAGTATAGCGACGAGACAATGCATCAGCAATAACATTTTATTTTCCCTTCTTGTGTTTAATGACATAAGGGAAAGTCTCAATGAATTCAACCCATTTAGCATGTCTACGATTCAGTTTAGCTTGACTTTTAATATGTTTCAAAGATTCATGATCAGAATGTATAACAAATTCTTTGGGCCATAAATAATGT
>NW_021214477.1:0-787 GCF_002162155.2 Triticum dicoccoides | reverse complement strand
GAAAGCAGTAACATGCTACACTACTCTAATGCAAGCAGTATAGAGGAGAATAGGCGATATCTGGTGATCAAGGGGGGGGGGGCTTGCCTGGTTGCTCTGGCAAGAGAGAGGAGTCGTCAACTCCGTAGTCGAACTGGTCAACAGCAGCGTCGGTCTCGTAGTCTACCGGAGAGAAGAGGGGGAAGAAATAATGAATACAGAGCAAACAAAGCATCACAAAATATAACAAGGCAATAGGCGATGTTCGGTGTGCCCTAAGGCGGTAGTAGGTGATACCGGTGAAGGGGGGGGAAACATCCGGGAAAGTATTCCCGGTGTTTCGTGTTTTCTGGCAGATGAACCGGAGGGGGAAAGTTGCGTGTTCGGTATGCTAGGGGTGTGTGGCGGACGAACGGGCTGCGTAACCGGATTCGTCACGTCGTTCTGAGCAACTTTCATGTACAAAGTATTTTCATCCGAGTTACGGTTTATTTTATATTCATTTTTAAAGGTTTATTCAATTTATGGATTTATTTATATTCCAAATTTAACTAGTAATACTTTTGCCACATAATGCAGTGCTAGCCACAGCGTATGACGGGTGGGGTCAGGGTCAAAGTCAATAGTCCAGTTAGCAGTTGACTAGGTCAACGTTGACTGGTCAAACTGGCTGGTGGGACCCGGCGGTCATAGAGACAGGGTAAATCAACAATTTAATTAATTTAACAGATTAAGTGGGGGGCCACATGTCATTGACATAGATATTTTTAAACAGGCTTTTAAATGAAATGGGTCCACATGTCATTTT
>NW_021214476.1:0-538 GCF_002162155.2 Triticum dicoccoides | reverse complement strand
CGGGGTCGGGTTGTCGGGCCGGGGTGTCGGGGTGTCGGGGGTCGGGGTCGGGGTGTCGGGGGTCGGGTGTCGGGGTGGCGCGTCGGGGTCTTCTTCTTCTTATTCTTTCTTCTTCTTCTTTTCTTTCTTCTTCTCCCTCCTCCTCTTCCTCCTCCTCCTCCTCTTCTTTCTTCTTCTTCTTCTTCTTCTTTCTTCTTCTCCTTTTTCCTCTTCTATATTGTTCTGTTTTTCAATTTTCTTCTTATTCTTCTTCCTTTTTTTCCTTTTTCCTCTTCTTCTACCTCTTCTTCTTTTTTTCAACTTTCTTCTTGTAATAATAATCTAAACCTAAATCTAGCACTAACCTAAACACTAACCTAAATCTAGCACTAACCTAAACCTATCAATAACCTAATTAAACCTAAACAGCAAAGAAAAATAGTAGAAAAAAAAAGCTCACCTTGGCTCCTCTCGATGGAGGATGGAGGGGGCGGCACGGCCGCAGGGGCGGCGGCGAGCCTGGCTCCTGGGCGGCGGCGAGCTCCGGGGCGCGAGGCAG
>NW_021214475.1:0-1057 GCF_002162155.2 Triticum dicoccoides | reverse complement strand
CTCTGTATGATGGGTCTTGTGACCCCTGTTTGCAATATATGCTATGACGGCTCTTCTGAGCCTTTATCTATATGAGTTGATGAGTTATGCTGTGATGCCATGTTGTACAGCACATACTTGCATGTTATGCGTACGTGTAATGTGTATTGCTATGTGTGGGATCTGACTATCTAGTTGTTTATTCTTAGTAGCCTCTCTTACCGGGAAATGTCTCCTAGTGCTTCCACTGAGCCCTGGTAGCTTGCTACTGCTCCGGAACACTTAGGCAGGCCGGCATGTGTCCTTCTTCGATCCTGTGTCTGTCCCTTCGGGGAAATGTCACACGATGAATACCGGAGTCCTGCTAGCCCGCTACAGCCCGGTTCACCGGAGTCCTGTTAGCCCAGTGCTACAGCCTGGATTCACTCGCTGATGACCGACACGTTCGATGATGGGTCATGGATGCCTGTCCCTGTAAGTTAGTGCCACTTTGGGTTTACGACTAGCCATGTCAGCCCGGGCTCTTTATCATATGGATGCTAGCGACACCATCATATACGTGTGCCAAAATGCGCAAACGGTCCCGGGCAAAGGTAAGGCGACACCGTGGGGATACCGTGCGTGAGGCCGCAAAGCGATATGAGGTGTTACATGCTAGATCGATGTGGCATCGAGTCGGGGTCCTGACAGCTTTGGTATCAGAGCCTGACTGCCTGTAGGATTACCAAGCCATACTGGTCGAAGTTGAGTCTAGAAATTCTTTAGTTATATAAGGGAATTGATTGTGGGATGGAACGTAAGGCTCTTTTTACTCCTTTACCTCATGGCCTTCTGATCTGAGTCATCCTATCTTTCCGACGGGGTTAAGGAACTAGGCTTCTCCTCCGTCTATCAGGATCACGTGTTACTACTCCGTAGTTCCATAGGATTGGTTGATCAGAGTCATACCCCAGTTTCGAGTACTTCCGGTGTAGTCTGGTTAGTACTATCTCAGAACCTTGAGTGATGATGATAAGTATGTTACTACCCCATTTTTAGTAGGATGTCTCATTCTGAGCATTTTACTGCCGTTATGCTG
>NW_021214474.1:1157-1728 GCF_002162155.2 Triticum dicoccoides | reverse complement strand
ATGCGCTTACGTATCGGTCATCAACACTCACAGTTTTGGCCGATTCTGGCCCGTTTCATGGACTATTACTCACTGTTTTGCGGTCCCGGAGTGATTTCCACGATTAACGAACCCTGAGGTGCATTTATGTTTCGGTCATCAACACTCACGGTTTTGGCAGATTCTGACCCGTTTCGTGGACTATTACTCACTGTTTTAGGGCCCCAAAGTGATTTGCATAGTTGTTGAGCCCCAAGGTGCGCTTACGTGTCGGTCATCAACACTCATATATTTGGCCGATTCTGGCCCGTTTCGTGGACTATTACTCACCATTTTTTGGCCCTAAAGCTATTTCCGTAGTTGTTGAACCCCAAGGTGCGCTTGCGTGTCGGTCATCAACACTCACAGATTTGGCCGATTCTGGCCCGTTTCATGGACTATTACTCACTGTTTTGGGGTCCCGGAGTGACTTCCACGATTAACGAACCCTGGTGTGCGTTTATGTTTTGGTCATCAACACTAGCGGTTTTGGCCGATTCTAACCCGTTTCGTGGACTATTACTCACCATTTTTGGGCCCCAAACGAATTTCC
>NW_021214474.1:0-583 GCF_002162155.2 Triticum dicoccoides | reverse complement strand
AACGAACCCATGGGTGCGTTTACGATTTGGTCATCAACACTTGCGGTTTTGGCCGATTCCGACCCGTTTCATGGACTATTACTCACTGTGTTGGGGCCCCAAACCGGGTTCGTAGTTGTTGAACCCCAAGGTGCGCTTACATGTCGGTCATCATCACTCACAGTTTTGGTCGATTCTGCCCCGTTTCGTGGACTATTACTCACTGTTTTGGGGTCCCGGAGTGATTTCCACGATTAACGAACCTTGGGGTGCATTTACGTTTTAGTCATCAACACTAGCGGTTTTGGCCGATTCTGACCCATTTCATGGACTATTACTCACCGTTTTTGGGCCCCAAACGAATTTCCATAGTTGTTGAACCCCAAGGCGCGCTTATCTGTCGGTCATCAACACTCACAGATTTGGCCGATTCTGGACCATTTCATGGACTATTACTCCCTATTTTGGGGTCCCGAAGAGGTTTCCAGGATTAACGAACCCTGGGGTGCGTTTATGTTTCGGCCATCAACACTCGCGGTTTTGGCCGATTCTGACCTGTTTCGTGGACTATTACTCACCGGTTTTGGGCCCCAAAGCAATTTCC
>NW_021214473.1:0-568 GCF_002162155.2 Triticum dicoccoides | reverse complement strand
TTAGCTGCAGTCCAGTACTCGCCTAAGTGTTTGAAAATCCTACCGAGTGGTGAACCAGCCTCCCACTCGGGGGCTTAGCTGTAGTCCAGTAGTCGCCTAAGTGTTTGAAAATCCAACCGAGTGGTGAGCCAGCCTCCCACTCGGGGGCTTAGCTGCAGTCCTGTACTCGCCAAAGTGTTTGAAAATCCTACCGAGTGGAGAGCGACCCTCCCACTCGGGGGCTTAGCTGCAGTCCAGTACTCGCCTAAGTGTTTGAAAATCCTACCGAGTGGTGAGCCGGCCTCCCACTCGGGGCCTTAGCTGCAGTCCAGTACTCGCCTAAGTGTTTGAAAGTCCTACCGAGTGGTGAGCCAGCCTCCCACTCGGGGGCTTAGCTGCAGTCCAGTACTCGCCTAAGTGTGAAAAATCCTACCGAGTGGAGAGCGACCCTCCCACTCGGGGGCTTAGATGCAGTCCAGTAATCGCCTAAGTTTGAAGATCCTACCGAGTGGAGAGCGACCCTCCCACTCGGAGGCTTAGCTGCAGTCCAGTACTTGCCTAAGTTTGAAAATCCTACCAAGTGGAGAGC
>NW_021214472.1:0-1789 GCF_002162155.2 Triticum dicoccoides | reverse complement strand
TTGTTGTTCAACCAATCTATCAAAGAAGGAGAGGTCGATCGATCACTTCTCTCGCTATGCATGACGAACTTCTGTACTTAATGGTTCCCTTCATTTTCTTACTAGCTAGCGTATCGAGGGCCTCTTTATGTACAGTACGTAGCGTCGACCAAGCACGGACATAAGAGAGGACACTTCGGTCTATTAATTAGCTAGCTAACACAATATATGAAACACCTAAATTAACCCCCCAAAACCCCCAACCCCCCCCCCTTCAAAAAAAACAAAAACCCCAGCCATTGAAATGCTGACGCGTGGATGCCTTTTGGTCCCGGTTGGTGCCACCAACCGGGACCAAAGGCCCTCCTGCCTGGGCTTGGCGCACCGGCCACGTGGAGGACCATCTGTCCCCGTTCTTGTTAGAACCGGGAATAAAGGTCTAGGGCATTAGTAACGACCCTTTAGTCCCAGTTCAAGAACCGGGACAAAAGGCCTCACCAACCGGGACTTATAGGGGTTTTCTACTAGTGTACTCCCTCCTCGTCATGGATAGCGCCGGAATGATGAAGATGGCCACCGGTGAGGGATCCCCCCCTCTGGCAGGGTGCAGGAACAGACTCCCGAGAGGTTTTTGGTGGCTACAGAGGCTTGCGGCGACGGAACTCCCGATCTATCTTGATATTCGATGTTTTTAGGGTACGTAGGCTTATATAGGCGAAAGAAGTTGGTCGGGAGGTGCTCGAGGGGCCCACGAGATAGGGGGGCGCGCCCAGTAGGGGTGGGGGCGCCCTCCTATCTCCTGGACTCCTCGAGGGTCTTCTGACATGAACTCCAAGTCTCCTGGGTGATATTCTTCCAAAAAATCACGTTGCCTAAGGTTTCATTCCGTTTGGACTCCGTTTGATATTCCTTTTCTTTGAAATACTGAAACAGGCAATAAAACAGCAATATGGGCTGGGCCTCCGGTTAGTAGGTTAGTCCCAAAAGTAATATAAAAGTGTATAATAAATCCCATAATCATTCAAAACAGATAATAAAATAGCATGAATGCTTCATAAATTATAGATACGTTGGAAACATATCAGCATCCCCAAGCTTAATTCCTGCTCGTCCTCGAGTAGGTAAATGATAAAGAAAGAATTTATGAAGTGTGAATGCTAGAGGTGCACAAGTTTGATCAATGATAATTTCAATCACCTTTACTAGCATCATTATATGTCATAACAGTAGTTCATCTCATAAAACTTTTCTCGAACTAATAACAAGCAATTCACATGTTAAAGCATAGACCATAAACTTTCTTGAAAACTAGCAAACTTCATTCTTAGTCATCAAACAATTCCAATTCATCTTATTTTCAGTAAGGGTCTATGTCAGAGCTTTGATTTAGCAAACTTCACATACTCAACTATCATATAGTCTTCTACAATTGCTAACACTCACGCAATACTTGTGGTTATGAAGTTTTAATCAGACACAGAGAAAGATAGGGGCTTATAATGTTGCCTCCAAACGTATTCACCTTTGGGTGATGTCAACAATAATAGTTCATGCTAACGTACATCCAATTGGATATATATATCAAGATCACCCCAACACAAAAGTGCTTGCCAAAGGATAAAAATGAAAAAGGGAAAGGTGAAGATCACCTTGACTCTTGCATAAAGTAAATGACATAAAGTAAAAGATAGGCCCTTCGCAAAGGGAAGCAGAGGTTGTCATGCTCTTTTAGGGTTGGATACACAAAATCTTAATGCGAAAGAACGTCACTTTATATTGCCCCGTGTATATGGACCTTTATTATGCAGTC
>NW_021214471.1:0-2100 GCF_002162155.2 Triticum dicoccoides | reverse complement strand
ATGGGTCTTGTCCATCACATCATTCTCTAATGATGTGATCCATTCATCAAATGACACCAGATGTCTATGGCTAGGAAACTTAACCATCTTTGATTAACGAGCTAGTCAAGTAGAGGCATACTACGGACACTTTGTTTTGTCTATGTATTCAAACATGTACTAAGTTTCTGGTTAATACAACTATAGCATGAATAATAAACATTTATAATGAAATAAGGAAATAAATAATAACTTTATTATTGCCTCTAGGGCATAGTTCCTTCAGGTCCCACCTGTAAGTGACATGTGGAGTCAGGGAAAAAATGTCCAATAAACGTCCAAATAGCGGTCAAAGCCCTTTGACTAGACGGTAACGGCACAAAAGGTTATTTCTATAAGTGCATTTAACGACAGAGGGACAAGTTTGAGCATGCTTCAAAATTAGGGTTAAATCTAAGTAATGGAGAGTTAGGGACACAAATGTAAAAGTCCCTTGTGTTATTAGAGTATCTACAACCGGATTGGGAAGATCCGCCCCTCCGCCCCCGACACCAGTTCGCTCCTCATTTGTATTTCCAGACAATCGCACTTCCCATATGCCAACCCTTATATCCATGCGTGTCCATCATATAACACAAATTAATCATCAATTGGACAAAATAAAATAAGCCATAATTGTTTTGAGCAAACACAGCGGGAAGATCCCCACTATAACTCACTAATTTTTTTAAATAATACATTTTCTTATTAATTTTCAGAAATATTACGTCAATTTTTTATTTTAAAAAAATAATACATAGTCGGCCTTCTGTTGGCCGACTGGACCTTATCGTCCTACAAGAAGTCGACAGGGCGGCTATAGGGAGGCCTATTGGGCTCCTACCTCTTGTCGGCCGCTGGTCTTAGCTCCTGTCAGCTACTTGTAGGCCAACTGGAGCTAATTGGCTTACAGCAGGCCGACTGGGACTAATTGTCCTACTGTAGGCTGACTGGAGCTAATTGGCTTCCCGTCTACATCGTCGAAGGGCAAGAGTTCTGCATCGTCGAAGGGCAAGAGTTCTACATTGACGGAGGATGGCGATGATGATTTCATGTAGTTTTTAAGTTGTATGTTGTAAGTTCAGTCCTACCTACCATTTAATTCAGATGTAGTTGTATCCAGTTGTTTGTACTGTCTTATTGTAAGAGCATTATGTTCTTTCTAAATATGATGTTGTAGTTTGGATAACAGAGTACTAAAATAGAGTAGGCTTATGTCTCATACATAAGTACATAGTCATTTGTTTCATACATAGAATAGACATAAGTCTCATACATAAGTAGATAGTCATGTCTCTACTTATAGAGAGAAGCGTCACCGACGATGTTTGCCATGGCGCTGAGGCGGTGCTTGAGGCGTCGACCATCCAAACCTGTGGGGTGGCCTAATGTTATGAGGAGGAATCTTAGACCCGTCCTGCTCATACTGTGTATCCTATGTGGGTCCCGGTGGAGGAGTTGATGCGACATGTAATCCTGTATGTTCTCCTCGGCCTACAGGAAGCCAATTAGGTCCACTTGGCCTACAGTAGGAAAATTAGTCCCAGTCAGCCCGCGGTAAGCCAATTAGCTCTAGTCGGCCTACAGGTAGCCGACGGGAGCTAAAACCAGCGGCCGACATGAGATAGGAGCCCAATCAGCCTCCCTATAGCCGCCAGGGTGCCTATCGGCTTCCTGTAGGACGACAAGGTCCAGTCAGCCAACAAAAGGTCGACTATGTATTGTTTTTTTAAAACAAATCGACATAATAATTTTGAAAATTAAGTAAAAATTTATTATTTAAAAAATTAGCCTGTAACTCTATTTTCACTAATATGGTGAAAGAGTTACAAAAGGCTGTAAAAAGATATGATCAAGGAAGACAAATCTACAAGTAATCTAGCCATGTCTACATCCCTTCTTTCAAGCTAGGTTTTGCCTTTTTGGTGATCATATCAAAATGTTCCTTAAAGCTTGAGACACAAAAAGCCATGCTCTTTACTTTGTGATCAAAGATGATGTTGTTTCTATGTTTCCATAGGCTCCAGCAACCTACAATTAAGCATTCCTTGAAACAATTGACATTATTCTGCCTCTTTCCAT
>NW_021214470.1:0-1135 GCF_002162155.2 Triticum dicoccoides | reverse complement strand
GCCTTGTACGACCTAGATTTAGTTTTAGGCTGCCTTGGGACGTCCTCCCACCTCGTTGGCCTCCACCCCTTGCTCCTATATAAGTAGATCCATCTAGTAGCTTTTCCTTGGGATTTGTTTAGTTAAAAGTTAGCCATTGCAACTTCGTGTACTTCGTTTGTGTCCAACGACCAGACCAAGACCGCTTACGGATCCCCACCATTATCAATACCTCATATATATTTGCAATATTCAGATTGCTTTATCATATTCTTGCTCGTTCTTCGATTGCTTGCAGGAATAGACCTTCGTGGTTAGGCTGACCGTGCTTCCGGCATCGTCAGTAACCTCAGGAGATTGGTTTAGCGATTGCTAAGGCGCAACGTCGTGCACGTTTGTAGTCGGATCGTCAAAGTCGTCTCCACCAAATCGATAGTTATCATCTCATCGAAAGATCGGGACACCCTCGCCTCTATCATGGTACCTATGCAAGCTTGTTCCTTATTACTTGGTAGACCATGGCAATTTGATAAAAACTCTGTACACCATGGTAGAAACAATCACTATACTCTTGTTCATAAGGATAAAAATATTACTTTGCTTCCTATGACTCCTGATTCCATTTTGAAAGATGATATTAATAGAGCTAATAAAGCAAAACAGGAGAAGAATAAGAGTGAAAATCAGATTGTGCCAAAAGAATTTGAGCGACAAATGAAGCCTAATAATAAACCATCTAGTGTTGCTTCTGAAATTAAATTGAAAAGTGCATGTTTATTTGCCACCAAATCTGATATTGATGAGCTAGATTTCAGCAAATCTGTTTGCTATGCTTTTGTGTGCAAAGAGGCATTATTTTCATTCGAGGACGTGCCTTCCTCTTTGCCTCCTGCTGTCACTAACATTTTGCAGGAGTTCGCTGACGTCTTTCCACAAGACGTGCCACCGAGATTACCGCCTATTCGAGGGATTGAGCATCAGATTGACTTAATTCCCGGTGCTTCACTGCCAAACCGTGCACCATACCGTACCAATCCAGAGGAGACGAAGGAGATTATGCGTCAAGTACAAGAGCTTCTCGACAAAGGTTATATACGCGAATCCCTTAGTCCTTGTGCTGTTCCTATTATTCTAGTGCCGAAAAAGGATGGTACAT
>NW_021214469.1:0-602 GCF_002162155.2 Triticum dicoccoides | reverse complement strand
GGCCGGCGACGACCAAAACTGCGGCGGGAGCTCGCCGGACTTGAGCTACAGGCGGCGGCTGGACTCGCGGAGACCACCGGGGCGTAGCCCGTGCTCTTCCGCATCCAACGGAGCAGGAAGGAGCGGACGGGGTGCGCTGTACTCGCCGGAGTCGAGCTCGCGGCGGCGGCCGGAGCTCGGGCAACAGCGGAGATGGCGCTATGGTGCATGGGAGGAGGGGCTGGTGGGCGCTACGGGCTCCTGGGAGTTCTCTGAGCACAGCGGTGTGCTCGGATTCGAGCTGTGGTGGCTCTAGCCACGCCGGCGATGAGGCGCGGCGGCGGCGAGCTTCGGGCACGGCAGCGCTAGCGCTAGGGAGCGTGCGGAGCGACGGGAAAAAGGAGCGAACGGCAGAGGAGCTCACCGCGGTTCCGCAGGGTTGGTCAGTGGGCTCGGGGATGTCCTGTCGGCGGCGAATCGAACGGCGGCGAGCTTCAGTGGCCGGCGACGGAACGACGATGGTGGCGGCGTTGCGGGGCTTCCGGAGGGCCGTGGGTCGGTGGGGAGGAAGGAGGGGGTCGAGGCGGAGCTCGCAAGCACAGCGAGGGGTCGAGGGGGAGACG
>NW_021214468.1:0-2376 GCF_002162155.2 Triticum dicoccoides | reverse complement strand
TGCAAAGGATTCCACAAACCCTCTCCTTGATGTGTTTCCACAGGAAATGGGCCAAACATGAAACAAATCACATGTGGAAATGGAATGGAAGAAGAATGGAGGAAGAAAGACTCATCAGGAGACGTTTCTGTGAAAACAGCAGCCTGTATGGGCGCCCGTATGGCATGAATTCCGAGGCAGATTGTCCATCTGAGCAACTTCCGTGGAAGGGACCCCATCGAAATGTCAACATAGAGAGCACCAGACTACAAACACAGCAGCCAAGACCTCTTCTTCATCTGCAAACCCTAGCCGCCGCCATCTCCACCACCACCATAGTGCTCATCCATCCAAGTCATACTTATAATCGTGCATCGCACAAGGCATCCATTGTAAGACATATTGCAATCAATCAATCTCAAGATGTGTTCTTCAATGTTTTCTTCCCACGATCTAATCCCAATGTGTGAGTAGTTCGATAATGTATGAGTTGAGGCATAAGCGTTGCAACCCAAGGTATTTGTTGAGGGGATCAATGGAGGACTGTGATATAATGTCCCGTATGTGTGAAATAAGATTGTTCTGTGAAGATGTCTCTTGTCTTGTCTACGATGTGAATAAAATTGTTGTGTGGTGATGAGGTTTTCGATCGAGGTGATCGTGGGTGCGGCAGAGGAGCTGGAACTGGTGGTGAGGGTGTGGCGGAGGTGGTGATGAGGGTGCCGGCAGTGTTGGAGAAGGGGCTAGGTGAGGTGTCGGCCATGGTGGGAGATAGGATCTTGTTGCTCCATATACCAAGTTAGAGAGAATAGTTTGATGTGCAATACCCTGAGGGGCAGGTCATGTATTTATATGTGCAATTACTTGATCGTCAAGGTTACAATATACATGATAAGTACAACAACCATGGGGACAGATCCTAGTTGTTAAACTAGATGTACTTGACCTAAACCTAACTAACATTTGTTAGGATCTTGTGCGATTACAAGCGCTGAGATGGCCCTCCTCGACAATGGCATGACCTCTCTATTCCCCTTCACCGCCGGGATCTCCGCAATGGCGAGGGCAGCGTGCCTGGCCATGGCCTCTCCCTCGCACTAGAGTTATTTACGGGAAATGAAAAAAAAAAGTTCATGTACATGCAAAAAATTTGTATGTATAGAATTTAATAGTTTAGTGTGTACAAAAACTATATTCATGTAATAAGATAGTTTATTTGTTTTATAGGCATTCATGTATTTAGGAAGAAGTGCTCATTTATGTGAAATAAAATGTTCATCATATATTTAATAAATGCACGTGGGTATTTAAAAATGTTCTCCGTGGTATACAAAATGTTTATCACGTATCGTAAAAATGTTCAATGTGTAATTGTTAAATGTTTATCGTGCATTTCCTTAAAAAGTACATATTATATCGATATTTTGTGTAATGTGGAAAAAATGTTTAAAAATATATAAAAAGTAGATAAACAAGAGCCTACACGCAGAAAAAAGTAAAGGGTTAGAGTAGAAAAATAAAAATTAATGGAAAAAAGAAAATGAAGAAGGAAAGAAAATGAAAAACCTGGCTGAAAACCAACAGCAAGGTCCCTAAAATCCATACGAGGAATCACCAAATAGGCCGACCCAACAATGGTGCGCCCACGTGTGAGCTTGCTATTCTGGGCCCTAGTCGAGGAATGGTGTTCGTCGATGGAAGCATCATTCTTGTATATGTGCATGTGACTCATCCACCTCCAACCTTCATGAATCATGATTTAATTCGATCATGCCTCCGGTTCCATCTCCATCTCCATGTACCATGGCGACTTGTCGTCTTTTCTTTTTTGCGGTGAATGGTGACTTGTTGTGAGCCGATCTGATTTGGTCCACCGTACCGAATTCCTTCCTCCTCGATCGCCTTCCTCTCAGGTAGAGCAGCACGCTGACACCGGGCAAGACACACACTTGATCCCTTGGACCTTTATCCTCTTATTTCTTCATGGCTCATCGCCGATAGGAGCCGCATGCCCCTCATGTTAGTAGTTATTGCATAACTTATATTTGTTACAAACTCCCAGTTCGCATTACAAGTGTTGAGTGTGCTTTCTCTAGCATGAAGATTATGACATCAAGCATGTGTAATAGAATGGGAAATGGTTTTTCTTGGGGCAGTTTGCTGCTAGAAATAGCATGGGAAATCATAAAAAATAAATTGGTTTTGGATATATAACTATAACTGCTAACCTTCTTTTGACCATCCCCGTTAAGGTTTTTCGGTATCTTGATTTTACAAAAAGACTGCAGCGCCTTTTCATCACGAAGGAGTCTACCAAAATGATGAAGTGGCACAAGGAAGGTATAAGGTACAATCCAAAAAAATCGTACATCCATCGGAAGGGGAAGCATGGAAGTC
>NW_021214467.1:0-677 GCF_002162155.2 Triticum dicoccoides | reverse complement strand
ACTATTACTCACTTTTTTTGGGTCCCGGAGTGATTTCCACGATTAACAAACCCTGGGATGCGTTTACATGTCGGTCATCAATACTGCTAGTTTTCGCCGATTCTGGCCTGTTTCATGGACTATTACTCACTGTTTTGGGGACCCGGAGTTATTACCATGATTAAGAAACCCTGAGACGCGTCTACGTGTCGGTCATCAACACTGGCAGTTTTGGCCGATTTTGGCCCGTGTCATGGACTATTACTCACTGTTTTGGGGTCCCAGAGTGATGTCCACGATTAACAAACCCTGTGATGCGTTTATGTGTTGGTCATCAACACTCGCAGTTTTGGCCGATTCTGGCCCGTTTCATGGACTATTACTCACTGTTTTGGGGTCCCAGAGTGATTTCCATGATTAACAAACCATGGGATGCTATTACGTGTCGGTCATCGACACTGGCAGTTTTGGCCGATTCTTGCCCGTTTCACGGACTATTACTCACTGTTTTGGGGACCCGGAGTTATTACCACGATTAACAAACCCTGAGACGCGTCTACGTGTCGGTCATCAACACTGGCAGCTTTCGCCGATTCTAGCCCGTTTCATGGACTATTACTCACTGTTTTGGGGTCGGAGAGTGATTTCCATGATTAACAAACCCTGGGATGCGTTTACGTCTCGGTCATCAACAGTGG
>NW_021214466.1:0-1706 GCF_002162155.2 Triticum dicoccoides | reverse complement strand
CCGCCCTCGTCTCCCGTACCCTATGGCCATTGGTTTTGTCGTCGTTCTTCACAATACTGAATGATTCTGATTCTTTACGACCTGTGCTGAAACCAGGAGGAGACGTTCGATGACTTCAGGGATAACGGCATCGACGACCTGGTGGTTTTGCTGTACCAGATGGAGCTCGACCGCACGCTCTTCCTGCTCTGCTCCTACGGTCATACATATGCCTCCACCTGCAAAAGCTCAGCTTGAATTCAGTGTCTGTAGTCTGCACCGCACAGTGGTTCTGTTACTCACTGAAATGTTGCATTAGGCAATTAGTTGACCTCATCGTGCTGCTGTATGTAGATTGAACTGGTTGTAACTCCGTTCATTCTCTTCCTAACAGTATTTTGTCAGCCACATTGGACTAATCTAATGCATTCGAATTGCCTTGGTGTATAAAAATAACGATATAGGCTTGATGTGTACAAGTGCATAGCTACTTATCTAGCCTAATCTGACTGTAGCTTATATACTTAATCTTTTTATGCACACTATTTTAGCCAGCAGCAGATGTTGGGCACTCTGAGGTATGCAAACCTTCTCAGAGCAAGGGGAGCAAGAGTACCGGTACTGCATTTCTTATATTCATCGCTCAAAATTCCCAGAACTAATCTTGAGCTCTTGCTTTGATACAGAACTAATCTCGAAGGTGATAGTCCTGTTTCTTCCCTGTTGTAGATCAACCGTTCTTATTTCTTCCTTGGAGCTCCACTGTTTTGGATGAACTGGACTAACCCTAGGTAATTGATTAATTTCTTATGGAAATAGAATATAGATGAGAGTGAAATTGAATTGGAGGGTGCTTAATTCGCTGTTTGTTTCTGGATGGAGGCTGCATTATTTTCTTTAGGAGAGAACCCCTTTTCCATAGTATACTCTGTAGTCTGTACTTGATAAGGACACAAATCCCTCTCAATAGTCTTGCAAGGTGAACTCAATTTGTTTTTTTTTTGTGCTTAATTGTGTAGAACGTATGAAGGTTATCCACGAGGTGTCTCAAGGTGAACTCCATGGTACCTGATCAAGTGGCTGCAGGGAATGGTGTATGCTCACAAGGTACGTGATTTAGCTGTGCTTCTGACTATATGTGTGCTCATGGCCTCATGGGTTCTGATATAGCTGTGCTGGCTATATTTCGGTTTATACAGAACAATTTGTTTCACTCAGACAAGAATCCCACGAACCATAATGTGGCCTTTAAGTTTCAGGTACAACATTCTCTTCTGCTCTATTGCGCCGTGTGCTCCACCCCTGTACCGTATGATTCGTGAGTTTCCAGTGACAAAATGTGTTATATTTGTAGAGTCGATGCTTTAGGAGAGGGAAAAGCAGCTGCCCATGCAATGGTTTCCAGTTATAAACCAAGCCATTTAAAAATGATCAAGTAACGAAAGAAATATTTCATGGCTGTACCTATTTCCTTCGTGGGAATTAAAGGGTTACTAGCTAGCTACAATTGGACACTTCATTTGTTTGCTTTTGAACTAAGTTTGATAAGGCCTATGAAGTCCTGTAAAAAAGGATTCTTATGATAAGCGTGGAAAGCAACTTCTGAACTTTTATGTAGATATTTAAGTGCCAATGCCATATTTTGTTATAACACAGGAAAACCAACTTTTGAGGCCACCAATTTACCTTGGATGTTGCATGTGAATTACTTTAGCTAATTGTCTTGC
>NW_021214465.1:0-908 GCF_002162155.2 Triticum dicoccoides | reverse complement strand
AGAGAGAGAGCAGAGAGAGAGAGAGAGAGAGAGAGCAGAGAGAGAGAGAGAGAGAGAGTAGAGAGAGAGAGAGAATTTTGTGATTTTTTTAAAAATAATTGTGAACATTTTAAATAATGCATATTTTCAAATCCATGAACGTTTTTGGAATTCATTAATATTTTTTTGTTTTGATGAATTTTTTTGTGTCTAATAAAATCAATTTTTTGAAATACACGAATAATTTTTAAATTCACGAATATGTCATGAATCAGTGAAAAAATTAAATACGTGAACTATTCTGAAATCCCTAAACATTTTTTGAATACACAATATGTTTTTATTCCTGTTTTTTCCACAAAATCATCAACATTTTTTGAAAACCTTTTTTTTTGCAAAATCACAATGTTTTTGTATCCATGAACAAGTTGCCCAGCTCGGGGAACAAAATAAACAATCTATTGCCCCGCTTATAGTGGAAGCCTTCTGTCCGGATGCCCCCGAGATCATACAAGCTGCGGCAGCACAGGGATTGACTGTAACGAGTGCCAGAGAACAAGCGGCCAACTTAGGTATTACTCTTCGTGAACTGTTAGGCCTTGATGAGGCGCCAGTGAAGGAGGTAGTAATTACATATGTCAAGAATGGGCCTCTCGTCGAGCCTGCGCAGGAAAAGGATCTACCTCCACAAATGAAAGGTCTGCTGAAATGGTACAAGGGTTACATAAAAAATAAAAACGCCAAAGAATATATTTATGCGGAAGTTAGACATGAGCATCACTTCAAACATTACTATGTACAAATTGAACTGAGTGAATTGTTCCAGCTTTTCAATCTGCGCGAGCTCGATAAATCTATCATCAGTTGCTACGTTCTGTAAGTGATTTATTAATTTCTACCCCATCTCGTTCATATTGCCTGCACTATAT
>NW_021214464.1:0-945 GCF_002162155.2 Triticum dicoccoides | reverse complement strand
TGACTACTTCAGTTTGTCCATCAGTTTGGGGGTGACAAGTAGTACTAAAAAGCAGTTTAGTCCCCAACTTAGCCCATAAACATCTCCAAAAGTGGCTAAGAAATTTAGTATCACGATCTGAAACAATAGTATTTGGCACACCATGCAAGCGAATAATTTCACGAAAGAACAAATCAGCAACATTAACAGCATCATCGCTTTTATGACATGGTATAAAGTGTGCCATTTTCGAGAATCTATCCACGACAACAAATATGCTATCCCTCCCCTTCTTTGTTCGAGGTAAACCTAAAACAAAGTCCATAGATATATCCTCCCAAGGAACACTAGGTACAGGCAAAGGCATATATAAAGCATGAGGATTGAGTCGTGACTTAGCTTTTTGACATGTAGTGCAGCGAGCAATAAAACGCTCAACATCCCGTCTCATCTTTGGCCAAAAGAAATGTGTAGCAAGTACGTCCTCCGTCTTCTTCACGCCAAAGTGTCCCATTAATCCTCCTCCCTTACAACGACGACAAATAATATCACTTGTGTGCCCTGTTGATGCCATGGAAGAAGAAGAACGTTGTGCAGGACCCGCAGGTGCGCTCTTGGAAGATAATGGTGGTTGTGCCTGTTTTCTTGTATCACGGCTGGAGGTGGCACCGGATGGAGGTGCTGGTGCAGTTGAAGGAGAAGATGCACGTGGTGTCCATGATGAAGGTCGGCCTGCAGAAAAGTTAGTTCGCCCCAATGCTTGTCGATCCTGCACTTCACGTTCAGCTTTACAAGCAAGATGGAATAAACGAGTGATATTAGTATACTCCTTATAGTCTAGAATGGTCTGAATCTCTCTATTTAATCCACCCAGAAAACGTGCAAGCATAGCTTCATTCTCCTCAACAATACCACATCTAATCATGCCAGTTTGTAATTCCTGATAATATTCTTCTACAGAATTTT
>NW_021214463.1:0-1005 GCF_002162155.2 Triticum dicoccoides | reverse complement strand
GGCCGAAGTCGAGTCTAGACGTTACAAAAACTTTTACTAACTTGGCTGTGAGCCTTACGGGCCCACGTCGCCATCGGGTGGTACTAGGATCTTTTACTCCTCGACCTTTGTTCTGGGACTCTGAACTCTTTTCTACTCGGGTTAAACGAATTTACTAACTCTAACATTAGGATCCCGTTACCACGTTCACCCCAAAGTTGGATAAGCCATAGTTATTCTGCAGGATAGCATTTTGAATAGTGCCCGTGTTGTCATTTGACTCCATTGAAACATCTTTGTTTTCAGATGGAACCCGCGAGGCAGGTCGTGCGCCACACTGCGGCCATTGGTGCCTCAGGATCACCTGCTGTGCTAGCGGATATGATGACCTATCTGGGTTATCGCTGGCACCCTGAGTACACCGTCTACGAGGAGTACCAGGACTTTAACCAGGAGCAGTATCGTGCCATCGTCCACCTCTACTCTCGGGAGTATGAGTCCACTACCATGCTGCACACCGCTCATGGTGTTGGAGTGACCATCGAGATGGCAGTCCACGATGCTGCTCATGCTGCTCTAACACGTCTTCGTGGAGAGTATCAGGCATTGGACACTTCCCCTTTCAGGCACATTCCTATCGCATCTGACGTTGGTGCGGAGGGATACTACACTGCCGCCTACTCCACCGTCACCCGAGAGCCTTTCCACCATCAGCGCCTGGTTATGCATGCTGATGGGCTGGACCGAGCTAACAGAGCTCTTCGCCACGAGTTGTACACCACTCGTCAGCACCTTTACAGGGCTCTGACGCGGTTGCACCCCTTTGTCCGGTCTGGACAGCTGCCGCGTTCTGCGATCTACCCAGCCAGGACCGTGATGCCCCACGGTGTCGGATGGCCAGAGGTGGGAGGCTACGCTCCCGCACTTGGTCCTCTTCTGCCACCTGAGCGTCGGGTTCTACACCAGAGTATCCGCGGCCCCCAGGCCACTGACGTGGAGGACTATCCGTTGCCTCACTACCAGCTG
>NW_021214462.1:0-742 GCF_002162155.2 Triticum dicoccoides | reverse complement strand
ATTCTGGCCCGTTTCATGGACTATTAGTCACTGTTTTGGGGTCCCAGAGTGATTTCCATGATTAACAAAACCTGGGACGCTATTACATGTCGGTCATCAACACTGGTAGTTTTGGCCGATTCTTGCCCGTTTCATGGACTATTACTCACTGTTTTGGGGTCCCAGAGTTATTACCATGATTAACAAACCCTGAAACGCATCTACGTGTTGGTCATCAACACTGGCAGTTTTGGCCGATTCTGGCCCGTTTCATGGACTATTACGCACTGTTTTGGGGTTGGAGAGTGATTTCCACTATTAACAAACCCTAGGATGCGTTTACGTCTCGGTCATCAACAGTGGCAGTTTTGGCCTATTCTGGCACGTTTCATGGACTATTACTCGTTGTTTTTGGGTCCCGAAGTAATTTCCACGATTAACAAACCCTGCGATGTGTTTACGTGTCGGTCATCAATACTGCTAGTTTCGGCCGATTCTGGCCTGTTTCATCGATATTACTCACTGTTTTGGGGTCCCAGAGTGATTTCCACGATTAACAAACCCTGTGATGCGTTTACGTGTTGGTCATCAACACTCGCAGTTTTGGCCGATTCTGGCCCATTTCATGAACTATTACTCACTGTTTTGGGGTCCCAGAGTGATTTCCATGATTAACAAATCCTGGGATGCGTTTACGTGTCGGTCATCAACACTCATAGTTTTGGCCGATTCTAGCCCGTTTCATGGACTATTACTCACTGTT
>NW_021214461.1:0-1448 GCF_002162155.2 Triticum dicoccoides | reverse complement strand
GGGGGGGTAAAATAAGATGACCCTCGGGCTCCGGAAACCCAAGGGAAAAAGAGGCTAGGTGGCAAATGGTAAAACCAAAGTTGGGCATTGCTGGAGAAGCTTTAATCAAGGCGAACTATCAAGGGGTTCCCATTATAACCCAACCGCGTAAGGGACGCAACAATCCGGGAACATAACACCGATATGACGGAAACTAGGGCGGCAAGAGTGGAACAAAACACTAGGCGAGAGGCCGAGCCTTCCACCCTTTACCAAGTATATAGATGCATTAAGATAACATAGCAATATAATGGTATCCCAACAAGTAAATAAATGTTCCAACGAGGAACGGCTCCAATCTTCACCTGCAGCTAACAACGCTATAAGAAGGGCTGAGCAAAGCGGTAACATAGCCAATCAACGGTTTGCTAGGACAATGGTGGGTTAGGGGTTCAACATGGCAATTGGGAGGCTGACAAGCAACAGGTAGGCATCGTAGCAGTGGCAAAGCAAAAGAGCGAGCAAAACTAGCATAGCAAAGATAGTAGTGATTTCGAGGGTATGATCATCTTGCCTGCACAGTTGTCAGAGTTGACTGGACCCTCACAAGCAAACTCAACGGGCTCCTCGGTAGCGAACTCGTCTCCCGGCTCTACCCAACAAGACAAACAAGCAACAAGGATTCAATCAACCATGGGCAAGACCAAGCAATATGATGAAATGACGATATGCGATGCGGGATGCAAAATGCAGATATGGCAGGAAATGCATGAACCTGGTATCAACTTGGAAAACCAAGTGTGCCACTGGATAGAGGGGATGAAATCGCTTGAAAACGATATAAAGATCAATGGAATCGGAGCTACGGTTTGGAAATGGCGAGCGTTTTAAGATATGACACCGGTCTGCGATTTACAGCAAGTAGGCATCTAAATGCAACGAAATGAACATGCTACAGCCACCAAACATGAAAACAAAAACCATGGCAGTGAATTACACAAGATGGTTGATAAAACACTAGCACTGAGCCATAGGCAAATTCATCCATTAAGAGGTTCAAACAAGCATGGCTAAAACGCAAATGCAAAACAGATTTCAGACTTAGTGAAATTAACACTAGTCTGAAATCTCAGATCACGATGCTCTCTTCGGAGCAGCAAAACAACATGATAGAAAACCTGAACATGACAAGTAAGAACATGGCATGGAGCTACTCAACAAGCTTAACAAAACACCCAAAGTGACCTGGGGCCAAAAGGGTTCACAAAATACTCTACCGAGCTCACGAACATCGCTCGAACACAATCAGTTTTCAGACTTAGTGAAAACTGAGACATGCTGAAATTTAACTCACGAAGGCATGTAAACGAGCTCGATGCACTCACTACGGTGCAAGTCATGGCAAGGAAAGCATATAACCAGCAAGAAGGCACAAAGTGCTAGCTACTCATGGCAAGAACGAAGGCATA
>NW_021214460.1:0-1074 GCF_002162155.2 Triticum dicoccoides | reverse complement strand
ACACAGTCCAAAGCCAAGCCCAACTGTAACCTACCTTGTACAATAATATTCGACACAACTCTAACAAGACCGAGGAATAATGAGAAATGTCGACTCATTGAATAGATTTCGGCGCGAGCTTCACTTCGATAACAAATAATTGGCATATATGTTCTTTTCGATTGGGGGAGGGGGGTGGGGGGCTGTGAGAGTTTGACTTTGAATGCAGCTGGACTCACCTGCTATAGCCACAAGGGTATAATATTTCCAGGACTGGGATAATTAATTAACTATTGACTTCAAAGTTCATTATTAAATATATACTCCCTCCGTCCAAAAATACTTGTCATCAAAATGGATAAAAAGAGATGTATCTAGAACTAAAATACATCTAGATACATCACCTTTTATCCATTTTGATGACAAGTATTTCTGAACGAAGGGAGTACTACTAATTATTGCATCAAGTTTTAGTTATGCACCATGGACTTGGGTGCTTTGCCCAAGTCATGAATGGGCGCAGATTCTCTGACTTGCCATGGCAAAGGCTGCCTCTACCTTTCCCCTCATGGATGCCCTCCCTTTCTGATCCAATGGATGCTGAGCGAGCTGCCTCTCTCTACGGACAGCTTGCGAACCATGTGATTCCTTGGCCCAACTATGGCCCAGTTCGGGAGGAAACAAGCCCAGCTCGCCAGAGAGAGGAGAAGTGCAGCGATTCAGGTTCAGAAATGAACTCTGGTTCAGTACAGGAACAAATACAGAGAAGATTCAGTTAAGTACATACACACGTATAGACAGAATTAAGTTTTGGCACTGCAGTACAGTACAATCATAATTAAACAAACATTTCACTTGAGTATTTTGGACAGTCTATATATCCAAAATAATACATTCCAAAAGCCATCAATCAGCACAGATTTTCTTTTGAATTTCACTTGAGTTTTGCCACACATTCAGTTTTGGCACACCTAAGTTACAGAAATCAGTTTTGGCACACATTCACCCAAAAAGACCAAAACATTTCACTTGCTCTGCAGCACTGCAATTCTCTTGTTTCTAGAGCTCTAAAGAAGACCTTGAAAGGACATATCA
>NW_021214459.1:0-979 GCF_002162155.2 Triticum dicoccoides | reverse complement strand
TTATGCAATCAGGTGTTGGGGATACAGGGGAAGCATAATATCTCACCCAAAACTAGCAAATCCTACATCCAGCTGTATCCATCCTTCAACACATAACCAAGAAACCTTCGGAAATCGTCTACCTCAACCTTCGAAAAGCATCCGTTATACGAGTCATGGCAATACTCCCGTACTCACCTCAGTACTGGGTTATCGGGGTTATCTCACCAACAACTGCATAAAAGAGATTTTCGATGTCGGCGTACTAAACTCAGGTATTCCAGAACTGCAACGATAAAATTATGATGACAACACCTCAGAGCTCAACTCCCCGGGACACTTCCACTAAACCCCTGACAGGAGGCACCAAGACAATGTTCTCATCATAAAACCATCGGAACGATTCCAAGATACCCGCGTGATCCTAAAAAAAAAATTAGTGAAATTTGAGAAGAGAAGAGTCAAAACTCTACGTCAGGATGCCTTACTAGAGCGATGAAGGGACTGGGGAGTAAAAAGAATTCCTAACTCTCCGATATATAATTCCTAAATGACTCAAAACATTTTTCTAGACACAACTCGGCCGCTAAAAACGATCAAGCAATGGGGCTCCTAAGGTCGGGGAAGGCTCTGATTACCAACTTGTAACGCCCTCGATGCGGCTATATCTCCCACATGTCGAAGCACGACTTAGAGGCATAACCGCATTGAAAGCAATGTCGCAAGTGAGGTAATCTTCACACAACCCATGTAATACATAAGGGAAAGAGATACATAGTTGGCTTACAATCGCCACTTCACACAATTACATGAATAAAGCATTACATCATCCAGATACAATCAAGGTCCGTCTACGGAACCAAAATAAAAGAAGAACCCCAAATGCGACAAAGGTCCCCGATCGACCCCAACTGGGCTCCACTACTGATCAACTAGAACGGAAACAACACAAAGGACAAGATCTTCATCGAGCTCCTCCTTGAGCTTGGTTGCGTCACCT
>NW_021214458.1:0-1491 GCF_002162155.2 Triticum dicoccoides | reverse complement strand
AAAATGGGAACAAACGAAAGCGAACAGCCTATTAATCGCTCATGTCCCAGGCAACACGAGCACTAACAAAAAATTCAGCCTAGAAGAAAGCCCATAAAACAGAAAAACGAAAAGTCACACCACCCCTCACAGCCAGCCCATGGAGCATCTCTGTCCCACACAAAGAAGAATAGAAGGGAAGGCAAGAAAAGAAAAAAGAAACAAGGCACTGGGCCGGGGGCACAACTAAAACAGGCAGATACAGCACAAGGAAATAGTGATCAGAAAACGATGGAAAATCAAGTACATCGACTGAGACTTCCTTAAAAACCAAAAAAAAATTGTATGATAACATCAGCCTTAGACTTCAAGTCGACTGAGACCTAGACAGAAATAGCTTAGCCAAGAAAATTATACTGCCAATAAAGTAACGATTCACTTGACCAACAAAGTCTATTTTGGTGCACAGTCATATTCACTCACTAGAACGTTTATGCATCCATTCCAACGCATGTACAATTACCTGAAGTATGTACGGACAATTACCATTCACTGCAATTACCTCGTATATACCTGAGTTGAAGAAGATCTAGTTCACTGAAGAAACACCTGTCGAGTACCTTTGTTGGTTGCAATTATCATACAAGCATTATCACTAGAGAAGTAGAAACGCACCATTGTCGGGTTCAATTGTCATACAAACATGATCATTTCAGAAGTATCAACGCATATTTTGCTTTAATTGATTTACCGTAGAACATTTTGTTCTACGGTGTTGGGTCAAAAAAAAAACATGATCATTTCAGAAGTATCAACGCATATTTTATTCCTTGGCAATGCACGGGCATTCAACTAGTCTAATGAACATGAAAATGTTGGCATACCGAATGATTTATCACGGAACCATCTCGTCATGTAGGTTATTTTTTTAATCAAATAAGAATTTTAGTGGGATAAAAAATAGTAATATTTTAAGGAATCATTGTGAATTCATTCCGTCGATTATTGAATTAAATCCTTCAATTCAAAGCTATTCCATCTTCATCATTAAAAGAAATGGATTAGTTTTACCATCTTGGTCGACAAAATCAAGAGATTTGTTAATTATGGAATGTTTAGACAGAGGTAATTTTTGTTTACAATGGATCATGCTAACCATCTTGTGCAGTGAAGTGTCCATTGGCACTCATTCCTCACCAAACCCACCAAAATCCCCGATCCCCCATGCCGATGGCGCCGCCGCTAACCTCCAACCCAGAACCACCGCCGGAGCCACCGTACCTCTTCCTGTCGAAGACGGGCTTCTCCAGGAAATCTTCCTCGCGACCACCGCGATGGCCTCGCCGCTGGCGCTAGGCCCTCAGCAGATCCCACAGCTTGCGTCATCCGTCGCCGATCTCCCGGATGTGCTGCTCGAGGAAATATTCCTCTGCCTCCCCGCCGCCGACCTCGCCTGCTCCTCCACCGCTTGCACCTCCTTCCACACCGTCATCTCCGGCCACGCCTTCCTCT
>NW_021214457.1:0-901 GCF_002162155.2 Triticum dicoccoides | reverse complement strand
TGAATAAAAACTAATTAATTAATTAATTAATCAATTAATTAAGTAAATAATTAATCTAATTAATCCTGGTTAATTAACCTAATAACTAATTAACCTAATTAACTACTGTTAATTAAACTTAATTAGGTTAATTAGTTAACAGTGTATGACGAACGGGACCCACCTGTCAGGGTTGACTCAGTCAACCCCTGTTGACTGCTGACGTCAGCATGACATCATGCTGACGTCATAAATACATTTTTTCGAATTAATTAAATAAATAATTAAATTCCAAAATTGTTAAAATCTTTTAAAAATCATATCTTTTAATCCGTAACTCGGATTAAAATATTTTCAACATGAAAGTTGCTCAGAACGACGAGACGAATCCGGATGCGCAACCCGTTCGTCCGCCACACACCCCTAACCTATCGAACTCGCAACTTTCCCCCTCCGGCTCCTCTGCCCGAAAACACGAAACATCCGAGAATGAGGAGAATTGTGACGCCCGGGTAATTAAGCTACAGTAATCCCCACTAATGATGCCACGTCACCTTTGTCACTGTAGTTAATCTCGGGTTAGTTCAAAAACCGGTTCGAATTTCAAATACAAAATCGAGCAAACAATAAAAGTTTTCAAATATTAAAATTTAAATGTTCGGAGTGAACCAAATAATACATAGGTAATTATGGAGGTGAAACCACATTTTTATAAAATGTTTAAATGCTCAAAGGAAAATAAAACAGCAGCAAAAGAAATTAATTAAATGCCTTTTGTGTTTTGTAAAATATTAAACTATATTATTTAGGGATGAAGCATTTTGTGGTTGTGGCTTAATTTGTAAGAACAATTTAGGTGCCACTTTGGTATTTACTAAAACAAAAAAATAAACTGCAACTAAAATAAAACAGAAAAGGTAAA
>NW_021214456.1:0-1050 GCF_002162155.2 Triticum dicoccoides | reverse complement strand
GTTAATTGCCACCCAGCATCTGTTCTTTTCGATACAGGAGCCTCTCATTCTTTTATATCTGAAAACTATGCTCGCTTGCATAACGTCGCATTCGGTGATATGCCAACCTCTATGGTAATTCAAACTCCGGGATCCAAATGGCAAACTTCTAGAGTAAGCCATGGAAATGAAATCCAAGTCGACAGACTTGTTTTCCTCGCGTCTTTGATAGCCCTTAAATCTTCAGATATTAATATCATTTTGGGTATGGACTGGATGTCAGCTCATCAAGCCAAAATTGATTGCTTCTCTAGGACTGTTCAACTCACCCATCCTTCGGGGAAGATAGTCAATGTCTTGACCCGAATAGCCCAGCGACAATTATATTCTCTTAACGCCAGCCCTTTGCCAGACCTTGAGGACGTGCCGGTAGTCCGTGACTTCCCGGATGTCTTCCCAGAGGAATTGCCAGGTGTTCCACCTGACAGGGATGTTGAGTTTGTAATAGACCTCATTCCAGGAACCGTTCCGATTGCTAGAAGACCTTATAAGATGGCACCCCTAGAACTAGCCGAGCTTAAGAAGCAACTCGATGAGTCCTTGAAAAAGGGTTTCATCCGACCTAGCTCGTCTCCGTGGGCTTGCCCCGTCCTCTTCGTCAAGAAGAAGGATGGTACGGACCGGATGGTTGTAGATTACCGACCTGTCAATTTGGTCACAATCAAGAACAAATATCCACTTCCCAGGATCAACGACCTGTATGATCAGCTCGCTGGATCCTCAGTCTTCTCCAAGATGGATTTGAGGTTGGGCTACCATCAAATCAAAATCAGAAACGGGGACATTCCTAAAACGGCCTTTGTTACTCGTTATGGCCAATACGAGTACACCGTCATGTCCTTCGGTTTAACCAACGCTCCAGCCACCTTTTCTCGGTTAATGAACTCAATCTTCATGGAGTATTTGGATAAATTCGTTGTAGTTTACCTCGATGATATACTCATCTACTCCAAGAACGAGGAAGAACATGCCGAACATCTAAGGCTAGTGTTGAAGAAACTTCGAGAGCAT
>NW_021214455.1:0-2456 GCF_002162155.2 Triticum dicoccoides | reverse complement strand
GTAACACTCCAAGGTAGAACAGAACAAAGCTGAATTGGCATTTTGATCTGCGGAATACAACTGCTTTGACCCAATCCTAGATATGGATGAGGCACTGGAGTTTGTTTCTCCTAGTCATTTCGGAATAGAATGGCTTGACAGACCACAGAGGTAATAGGGCATCGATGAACACAAATGCACATATACTCTTGGTTATCAACTGATAGAGGATGGTCGGGATACGACTAAAGAGAGCAACTCAAGGGAACATATAACTTTTCGAGTTGTGGAGGCATGGATTAGCATGTCGAACGATTTCAACACAATTCTTCCGGATAACCCATGCAGAAAGGTTGAGCTGGCAGAGTCACAATATAGCATGGAGAACTCATCGAGAGCACTCTTGTTGTCATCTTTTGGTTCAGAAGAACTCCTGCCAAGAATGGTTCATGGTAATTGGAAGAAGGATGTACCACGAACCTCGAGGACTATCGCAAAGTTACTAATATCCTAAAGGAACTAGCAAACACTATCAACATGAAGTAAGTAGAGTGAATCTTGGGTTCAAAACCCAGGAATAGAATACCTACTACTAAGTAGCATCACGAGATGCTTCCGAGAATAAAGGCCAGAATCATCACACTGGAAACACAAAACATGGCTAGACTACTAGATGATCCCCTGAGACACCTAGGGTCATAATAATAACTCCAACATAAAGGTCGAGGCAGTAGAGTACCTCAACTCAACAATTTGTGTGATTAACCTGGCCTAAAAAGACATTGAAACCAGAGGAAAAGGATTTTGCAAATGCATCAGACTGTTTAGAAACCTGGGATGACTCGGACAGCATAACGGCTGTAAATGCTCAGAAAAGATTTGAGACATTCACAAAAGGGTGGCATAACCACTCAGAAGCACAATATCAAGGTTTGGAGATCAACAGTTAACATACAGAAACAGTAGGAATTGAACTGAGACTTAAATCCAACAATCTATAAGTCTACGGATTAATAACACGTGATCCTGATAGAAAGAAGAGATAGCCTAGTTCTTAATCCCCGTAGGAAAGATAGGATGACTCAGATCAGAAGGGCATAAGGTATAAGGAGTAAAAAGAGCCTTACGTTTCATCCCACAATCAATTCCCTTACATAACTAAAGAATTTCTAGACTCAACTTCGACCAGTTTGGCTTGGTAATCCTACAGGCAGTTAAGCTCTGATACCAACGCTGTCAGGACCCCGACTCAATGCCACATCGATCTAGCATGTAACACCCCATATCACTTTGCGGCCTCACGCACGGTATTCCCACGGGTGTCGCCTTACCTTTGCCCGGGACCGTTTGCGTCTTTTGGCACACGTATATGATAGTGTCTCTAGCATCCATATGGTAAGGAGCCCGGGCTGACATGGCTAGTCGTAAACCCAAAGTGGCACAAACTTACAGGGACAGGCATCCATGACCCAACATCGAACGTGTCGGTCATCAGCGAGTGAATCCAGGTTGTAGCACTGGGCTAGCAGTACTTCGGTGAACCGGGCTGTAGCGGGCTAACAGGACTCCGGTATTCATCGCGTGACATTTCCCCGAAGGGACAGACACAGGAACGAAGAAGGACACATGCCGGCCAGCCTAAGTGTTCCGGAGCAGTAGCAAGCTACCATGGCTCAGTGAAACACTAGGAGACATTTCCCGGTAAGAGAGGCTACTAAGGATAAACAACTAGATAGTCAGATCCCACACATACCAAGCATTTCAACAACATACACACAATATGCTCGATATGTGCAGATACAACATGGCATCACAACATGACTCTACAACTCAAGTAATTATTCAATAGGCTCCGAGGAGCGAGATATTACAAACATGGGTCTCATGACCCAACACTCAGAGCATACAAATCAAAGCACAAGCGGAAGCTATCATGTCTGAGTACAGACATCTATAAATGAAAAAGGCTAAGAAGCCTGACTATCTACCAGATCCTGCCGAGGGCACAAGATCGTAGCTGAGGTAACAAGCTAAACGTCGAAGTCCACATGGAACTACTAGTGAGACTGAAGTCTCTCTGCAAAAACATAAATTAAGCAACGTGAGTACAAATGTACCCAGCAAGACTTACATCAGATCTATCTACATATGCATCATTATCAACAAAGGGGTGGTGGAGTTTAACTGCAGCAAGCCAGCTTTGACTCGGTGGCTAACCTGAACTACGACTGCAAGTAACTCTTTTGAGGTGGCGCACACGAGTCCACATATTCACCATATCGATACACCACTATGGATCCGCTCTCGTCTCCCTACGAGAACGCCATCCATAGCACTCATGCTTATCTTGCGTATTTTAGAGTATCCACTTTCACTTGTCTATGAACTATGCAAGGGGTCCACGTTTCCATATCCGAGGAATCCGGCTATTCGAATAGATAATGATAACCCTGCAGGGGTGTACTTCTTCACACACG
>NW_021214454.1:0-1334 GCF_002162155.2 Triticum dicoccoides | reverse complement strand
GCTACGTGTTCGGCAAAATTCCAAGGCATGCCTGGGGGATCCAATTCACATGAGGTTTAGGAGGGTGGGGCTATAGACTAAGGTAGAGCCATGAGACATGCTGGTTAGGCAAAGCAAGCAGGTCCAATCTGCAAACTAAAAACTATGTCAAAACTGATCATGCACACAAGGTGCTTGACAGAATGCCAAGGGCATCTAGGCAACTCTTGGGGTGGCCAAAAACTCCAGATCATAGTCTCTTTGGATGACAAAGAGGGTGGCAAGGTTAGTTGGGCAAAACCAGACACTTGTTAGAGCAAGTTTTTGAGAAAACCAAATCTGGGCAGAAACTAAAGGCTATTATTGCATGGACTAAAAATATTCCAATGGGTCCAATCTCCTGGACTTAAGGGTTCGGTAGAGTGTACTACAAGCAGGACAAAACCCAAGGCAACATGAGCAAGAAAAACTATGGTTGCAGTACAAATCACCAAGCTGGACCAGAATGAAGATGAGGGTGATTTGCTCAAATTTTCCAAAGAACAACAATGGGTTTTTGCATAAAGTTGAACGATACACTACTACTAACATCCCCTAATTTTGGTGAAAGTTTTAAAGAAATATTTAAATAGGTTGTAGTGCAATTCACAATCTGGACCAGATTTGAAATCTTGGGTAAAGCTCAAAATTTCCAAATGACTAAAAGAGGTTTTTGCACAAAAGTGGTGTGGAAACATCACACGACATCCCCAAATTTTGGTGGGGATTTCAAAGAGGAATTTGAAAGGGTTGCAGTGCAATAGAGGCTCCAAAAGTTATGAAAAATCATTTTTAAAGAAATAAAGTTCAGGAAAAATAATTATAGAAATAAATCCACTGATAAAATAAATGTTTCTTGAGAGAGTATACAAGTCCAACAACATTTTTGAAAAGTTTCCACCTAGAAGGGAAAAACTCAAAAATTCAGAGGGACAGAGTGATCTGAAATAAAAGATAAAGACAGAAAATAAAAATTTAATTTCCAGGCAAAGTTTTAAATCAATAAATCAAGGTCAAAATTTTGGGGTGTTACAACTTGGCATGCATGATTACTGATGTGGCATAGTTTCATGGATTGATTTTTGCAAGAGAAGAACTAATCCATGTTTGTTGTTAATGGCAGGCAGTGGTCGTAAATTGTTACTGCATGCATCAGTACTGACCAGATGCATGACTCGATGATGTGGCCCAGTTTCATGCATATCAAAACCAGATAATGGGTTGCCACTATTGAAGAACGGAGCATAGTTTCATGAATAGCAAAAACAGATAATGGGTTGCACAATTGAGGAATAGAGCATAGTTGTAATAGGAGT
>NW_021214453.1:0-1484 GCF_002162155.2 Triticum dicoccoides | reverse complement strand
TTCCTCGCTGATCGAAAGATCACAATCAGAGTGCTCTCGATGGGTTCTCGATTCTACATTGTGACTCTGCCAGTTCTACCTTTCTGCATGGGTTATCCGGAAGAAATATGTGGAATTCGTTCGACATGCTAAACCATGCATCCACAACTCAGAAAATCGTATGTTCCTTTGAGTTGTCCCTCTTTAGTTGTCTTCTGACCCTCGTCTATCAATTGATAGTCAAGAGTATGCGTGCGTTCGTTTATCGATGCCTATTACTCTTGTGGTCCGTCAAGCCATTCTATCGCGGAATGACTAGGAGAAACAAACTCCAGTACCTCTTCCATATCTAGGATTGGGTCAAAACAATTGTACTCCGCAGATCAAAATGCCAATCCAGCTTTTGCTCTGTTCTACCTTGGAGTATTACCATCTTTTATATCGGGATTGTTATAGGAATTGCACACCATCCTATGAACTCTTGGTACAGTGATACTTTTGCCATCATTGTTCATTCCTCGGTTCCCGTGTTATTGTAACCGGAATGCCGACAAATGAATCATGGTGTGTGAAATCAATACTCCCAGTAACCTCGTTGCTTGGTAGTTAAAGGATAATAATCTCATTCTTAGCATGCTGGTTATTGAATTATCATTCTAAGACTGATCGTGCTACCTAGTCCTTATTTCCGGTGCACTCTTCGATCAATGAGCTAGGATTGTGTCAATCCCTCATTTTTTCTTTTTTTTGATCATATCATCTTGCCCTGAAAAGCAAGATTGTTCTCGAGCTTAGAGACATATCGATGGTTCGTGATTTTCCGTATATCTTCTCGGAAGTATTACCAGGTTGTCACCTGACTGTTATGTTGAGCTCGTGATCAAGTTGGTTTATCCTGTAAACCACCCCTTCTCCAAGAATCTGTGGGGATACCCCTGAGCTAGTTGGCTAAGCTGAACAACAACTTGGAGAGTTGGAAGATAAAAGCTTGCCTGACTTAGTTCGTTCCAAAGGGATATTCTTGTGTAGTGTGTGTTGAAGAAAGATGATATCTTCATCGATTGGTCCCTGTGGTCAGTTGCTGGACCTATTGTCTTATCAATCCTTTGATTTGAGTGTGGGCTATCGTCAAATCAAATCAGTACCAACGATGCTCGTAATGTTGTCTTATTCGTGGTTGATCCCTCGAGCATACACCATTACATCTTTGGTCTGACCAATGCTATCACTTGTTCACTTAACTATGGAATTCCTTTTAAAAGGAAACCCAGATGAATTGTTGTTGTGCCCATTGACAACATCCTTGTCTTCTTCATAATTTTGCTGAACATTAAGCTAGTGTTGGAAACTTTTGAAAGCATTTGTTCATGCTAGCTCATGAAGCATATGTTCGGATGTAAGAAGTGACTTCCTCTAGTTCATGTGCCTTTGATGCAAGTTGCCGCCGTGGACTCGAGAAAGTCAATGTTGCTTCCTCTGGAATCATCGCAAATCAGCCATGCACA
>NW_021214452.1:0-820 GCF_002162155.2 Triticum dicoccoides | reverse complement strand
TGTTCTCGATGCTGAAGTTAGCAGAGGCTGAAATCAAGAAAGAACATCAAGTGTTGATGGTCAATAAGACCACTAAGTTCAAGAAGGGCAAGGGTAAGAAGAACTTCAAGAAGGACGGCAAGGAGGTTGCCGCGCCTGGTAAGCCAGTTACCGGGAAGAAGTCAAAGAATGGACCCAAGCCTGAGACTGAGTGCTTTTATTGCAAGGGGAAGGGTCACTGGAAGCGGAACTGCCCCAAATACTTAGCGGATAAAAAGGCCGGCAACACCAAAGGTATATTTGATATACATGTGATTGATGTGTACCTTACCAGTACTCGTAGTAACTCCTGGGTATTTGATACCGGTGCCGTTGCTCATATTTGTAACTCACAGCAGGAGCTGCGGAATAAATGGAGATTGGCGAAGGACGAGGTGACGATGCGCGTCGGGAATGGTTCCAGAGTCGATGTGATCGCCGTCGGCATGCTGCCTCTACATTTACCTACGGGATTAGTTTTGAACCTTAATAATTGTTATTTAGTGCCAAGTTTGAGCATGAACATTGTATCTGGATCTCGTTTAATACGAGATGGCTACTCATTTAAGTCTGAGAATAATGGTTGTTCGATTTATATGAGAGATATGTTTTATGGTCATGCTCCGATGGTCAATGGTTTATTCTTAATGAATCTCGAGCGTAATATTACACATGTTCATAGTGTAGATGCCAAAAGATTTAAAATTGATAACGATAGTCCCACATACTTGTGGCACTGCCGCCTTGGTCACATCGGTGTCAAGCGCATGAAGAAGCTCCATGCCGATGGACTTTTAGAGTC
>NW_021214451.1:0-962 GCF_002162155.2 Triticum dicoccoides | reverse complement strand
TGCAACATCTCTTTTAAATCTTTTCAACGGTGTTCTTTTGAGTGGGCCCTAACCCACAGGTCTTTTCCCAGGATCTTACCTGACTCTTCTATTTTCCCAGAGCTATCCTAAATTCTTCTCCAAGTTTGACGTAAGAATGAGTTATCATTAGTCAAATGCTTTTCTCCAAGATCTTTCAAATTCTTTTCATAGTTGGCTCAACCTCTTCGCTTTTGATTCTTCCGGTGTGCCTCAATAATTCTTGGTGGTGTTTCTCGTTGTCATTCTCATCATTTGAAGACCGAAGAAGAGTTTCTCTTTAATCTTGCTCTATTCTCTTCAAGATTCATGGTGCTAGCTTGTTGCCATCCTCTCATAATTGTTTTCGATTGTGAGAATCTTTTCACCCATCAGGAGATATTCAAGAGTCTTCTCAGTTTGTCATCCAGAGTCCATCAATTCAGGTTTATTCATTCTCAGCCGTCAGTTATCATTCTCCTATCTTGCCGGTGCATCTATCGAATATCCTCTAATCAGTTCTTGATCTCTTTGTTCTCATGTATCTAGTTTGTCTCAAACTCCTTCGTTCATTTGCTAATTCTTACCGGTGATGCACCCCTACTTCGATCATTTTCAATTCTTACGGTGGTTCTTTCAAGATCTCTCTTCCTTGTTCATCATATCAATTCATTTGTTGTTCCAATCCTACCGGTGGTTCGTTGAAGACCTTCTCAAGTTTTGATATATCTCTTTTAATCCTTTCTACGAGAATAAGTAGTATGCCAAATCCGTTGATTGTCGTCAATTTAATTGGTGAAGGATAAGCATAACATAATTCTTATTCTTGTTCATCCAAGTGATTAATTCTTTATTCCGGAGGCCCTTAAAATTCTCGGTTTCATTTGTTTCATCTTCTCTTTTTCCCGGAGTTCCAAGCTCTAATTATCACGGAGATCCATCTAAATCATTGCAAGGATTCACCT
>NW_021214450.1:0-1105 GCF_002162155.2 Triticum dicoccoides | reverse complement strand
GGTGGCTTCAAAGTCCTGAAATCATCACTTGTAACTCCGTTCTTGTTCCCCTTGCGCATGCCATCGTCTCCATGCTTGTTCTTGCTCCAATGTTCATCCTTCTCCAAGCTAGGCCCTTCATTTGTAAGCAAAACAAATGTATCCAATTTAGGCAGCATCATATTCTCATGAACATTAGAATCATTACCAAGAAACGAAAGTACCTGGTAATTTAGTTGGCGTGCACGAGCTCTAGTAATTGGTCCAGTATGTATAGCAGCAGGGGCTGTGGGTGTAACAATTGTATTGATGTCGTCATCATCCTCCCCTTCTTGAAATGAAGTCGTCCTCGACGGAAGTTCATCTTCCTCACCCAAATAAGGCTTCAAATCTGCAATGTTAAAAGTGGGACTAACCCCAAAATCTGCAGGCAGCTCAAGTTTATATGCATTATCATTTATTTTCTCTAACACCTTAAAGGGACCATCAGCACGTTGCATTAGCTTTGATTTGCGCAAATCAGGAAATCTATCCTTACGCAAATGTAACCAAACAAGATCTCCAGGTGCAAACACAACATGTTTTCTACCCTTATCTCCAGCAAGTTTATATTTAGCATTCATACGCTCAATGTTTTCCTTAGTTAATTCATGCATTTTTAAAATCAATTCAGCACGTTGTTTAGCATCAAAATTAACCTTCTCCGAAGATGGAAGAGGCAACAAATAAATAGGTGCACGAGGTAGGAAACCATACACAACTTCAAAAGGGCACATCTTAGTAGTAGAATGCAATGAACGATTATAAGCAAATTCAATATGAGGCAAGCATTCCTCCCACATTTTCTTATTATTCTTCAAAACAGCCCTAAGCATAGTAGACAACGTTCTATTGACTACTTCAGTTTGTCCATCAGTTTGGGGGTGACAAGTAGTACTAAAAAGCAGTTTAGTCCCCAACTTAGCCCATAAACATCTCCAAAAGTGGCTAAGAAATTTAGTATCACGATCTGAAACAATAGTATTTGGCACACCATGCAAGCGAATAATTTCACGAAAGAACAAATCAGCAACATTAACAGCATCATCGCTGTTATGACATGGTATAAAGTGTGCCATTTTCGAGA
>NW_021214449.1:0-768 GCF_002162155.2 Triticum dicoccoides | reverse complement strand
CCGCGGCGAACGGCGTCGGTGGCGACGGCTCCGTTCGGGTCCGAGGTGCGGAGCGAGAGGGAGAGCAGGAGAAGGGAATGAGCACGGGAGGGAGTTGAAAGAGGCCTGAGGGAGCCGCGTGGCGTCTCCAGGGAGTAGCGGAGGCAAGCAGGGAGGCAGGAGGTGGCCGAGGCGGCATCGGCGCTCGCCACCGAGCTGCTTCGGTGCGAGGGGAGGAAGAAGACAAGGGGGAGGAGGTGGGCTGGGCAGATGGCCGGGCTGCTAGCTGGGCCGGCCAGGTGAGGGGGGGGGAGCTGGGCCGGCTACAGGTAAGTGGCCCAGGTAATTCCTTCTCTCTCTCTCTTTTATTTCTATTTCAGTTCTGTTTTCTTTTTTTTAATTCTTTTGCCACTGTTTTGAATTAAAATAATAATTCAAACAATGCCAAAGCTCCTCTGAATATTTTATATTGCTAGATGGACTTTTCCAAAAGCTTATAAAATATTTCAGGGGGTATTTGAAATTATATTCTAATTATATGAATATAATTCAAATTCAAATAGCTAATGAATTAAATCCAAAGTCCCAAAAATAAATCCTTAAAAATGTTCAATATTTTGGTTGGGACCAAAACCCTTACCAAAAATTATCAAACATTTAAGAAGAGCCTTTTGGAGCAATGAATGAGATTTCTAGGGTTTTTGCCCCTCTTTTATTTAGGGTTTTGAGGCTTCCAATATTCCTCAATTCAAGTTTCAAAAATATAGACATGATGCACACATGAAGCTA
>NW_021214448.1:0-1035 GCF_002162155.2 Triticum dicoccoides | reverse complement strand
CGACGGCGTCGGGCGAGGGCACGGCCAACGGCGAGCGGGCGGCGACGGCGACCTCGGGCGGCTAAGGGAAGCGACGGCGACGTCGGGGTAGGGGCCGGCGTCGAGGAGCAGCGCAGGAGCCTGGCGGCGTTGGAGAAGAATGGCGGGTGGTGGGAAATTTCCCAAGTGTTTGGTTATATAGGAAAGGCTTTGGTCTCGGTTATATAGGAATGGCGGGTGGTGGGAAATTTCCCAAGTCTTTTCAGCAGCCCAAAGGGCGGGAAGCGGTGGCCTTTGGTCCCGATTGGTGGCACCAACCGGGACTAAAGGGGGGCATTGGTCTCGGTTGGAGCCACGAACCGGGACCAATGGCCCCCTTTAGTCTCGGTTAGAGCCACCAACCGGGACCAAAGGCCTGGCACGGTGCGGTGGGAAGTTTAGTCCCACCTCGCTAGCTGAGAGAGCTCAGCACCTGTTTATAAGCTGCGTTGCGGCTCAGGTGCTGAGCTCCTCTCTAATATGCAGGCAGTACTTGCCTACCCTTGTCACTGCCTTGTTGGGCCTATTGGGCATGCGGGCCTGCATCCTGGCCCATGTATAGATGGGTTTCTAGTCGTATGTAGGCCGTGTGGCCCAATAGGTGGCATTTTTTTCCAGTATTTGTTTTCTTTTTTGAATTATTTATTTTCTTTTGATTCTTGCTTTATTTTTTTATTCTTTTTGCTTTTAGTTTTAGAAAAATTATAAACTTTCTGTTAGTGCCATTAGTTTTTAAATTTGAATAGTTAAAATTTGAATTCTATGAAATTTATGTGAATCACAAGTTTGTGATTAACTTTACTAGAAAAATAGTTTTTTCTAGTTTTTTTTGTTTTGTTTTCTGCATTATTTATTTTCTTTTGTTTTTTGCTTTATTTTTTAATTCTATTTTGCTTTTAGTTTTAGAAAAATTATGAACTTTCTGTTAGTGCCATTAGTTTTCAAATTTGAAAACACTTTTTTGTTTTTTTATTTGTTGCTTTATTTATTTTATTTTGTTTCTACTTACAACAAAAT
>NW_021214447.1:0-1440 GCF_002162155.2 Triticum dicoccoides | reverse complement strand
TTTATTTAATAGTAGATATAAATCCAATTCAAATAATTATTGATTTAATTCAAATGCCCAAATTAAATGTTTCTGAGACACCAAAAATATTGGTTTGGATTTTGCCTCTTGCCAATATTTCCAGAGGATAACAGGAACATTTTCTTGGACTTATTTGAAGCAATTTTTATCTTGATCATTTTTTTAAAGGATTCTGAGGCTTTTGAAAATTCCCCAATTCAAATTTTCATTTGAATTTAAACATGATGCACACACCAGACAGCACCAGAAGCTAGGGATGTGACAACTCACCCCCACTAAACAAGAATCTCGTCTCGAGATTCAAGCGTAGGGTAAGGTGAAGGGGAAACGCAACTAGTATAATGTTCACGATCCAGGGTGCACTTCAAATGAACGTTGATTTGAACACCATCTTTGTCTTGTCGTCTTGCTCTGAGAAATCCTGTCAACATGACAGGGGGGGGGAAGGAGACTCTAGAAGGGTCGATCTCCTCGAAGATCGAACAACTCAATATTAACTTACGGAATGAGACATAGAACCATCTTTCGGGTTGAGACACGAGATACACATCAATAGGGGTGGAAGAAACGGATGACGAAGGTTCACTAGGTAGACAACAATTTCATACCTAAGAAGGTGGTAAACGATTGTCAACGTAGCGAGGAGTTGAGTTGCCATGATACCATAATGATACACCTTAGGGAAGGTGACTCGTAGAGATATCCCCTTAAGTGGCAAAAAGAATTACTTTTGATTCAGAGATCATTGAAACTCTTTAAACCAGCCTAAGGCAATTCTCGAGCGATCGTTTGGAGGGGGTCGGTAGAATGGCATACTCGGACTTGGATGATGTGGATTACCTTGTTGAAGACAACGTAATGGATGATTTTGCTTATCACCGGAAATGGAAGAGACTCATGGTAGAATGGCACATTGGCGGTGCAAGCTGGGAACAAAATGCAAATGCTGGGAATGATTCTGGTAACTGGGGAAGAACCCAACAAAAGAGAGTGAGTTCACTGTTTGAAAAGGTCATAGCATTTGCCGAGGAAACTGAGAGGAATCCCAGTTAGAGATGATGATAACACGTAGTGCTTGTGCGTGCTCTCAAGAACTTGAGCATTTCCATAATCATCAAGGTTTTATCAACAACCGCGTCAAGGGTGCTGACAACACAACATACTACCATGATAGATAGCGATGGACGATGCAGATGCGAAGGAGGATAACACTTTCTCAGATTTCACCTTAGCGAGGCCAAGCAAATAAAATCTGGATGATCGACCGAGAGACATTTAGCACTCCGCTTCTAATGTTCTCCTTGATGTGCTAGTATAACCCATTCATAGATATGGTTTGATATCTAAAACATCAAGTAAAAGGTCGGACTTCGGGAACACAAAAATCCATAGGGGCAACTAGGGAGTAAATCCTACGAA
>NW_021214446.1:0-1139 GCF_002162155.2 Triticum dicoccoides | reverse complement strand
GAGGCAGGTGAAAAACTGCTCGATCTCCTCCTGACTTAGAGTGAAGCACGCGGGAGGGTAGTCATTTCCGGTCTTCTTGGCCTTTTTGCCTTTGCGACGACTTTCTGTGTCCTGCTTCGCCTCATCATCATCATCATCATCATCATCATCATCATCATCATCATATATAGCGTGAAGCTCCTGCCTGATGCCCATTGATTTCAAGTCTGCCCTTGCTTTCGGCCCATCTTTGGTCCTCTCTGGCATGTTGAGCAGGGTACCAAGCAGACTCTCGCACACGTTCTTCGTGATATGCATGACATCAAGGCTGTGAGGCACACGGTGGATCTTCCAGTACGGCAAGTCCCAGAAAACAGACCTCGTTTTCCATACCTTCAGCAGCGGCTCTGGCGCCTTTCGCTTCTTTCCCGGCTCTGGCGCCTTTTGCTTCTTTCCCAGCAGTGGGCAGTCTTTCCAATTTTTCAACAGCCTGTCTATTTCCTCGCCGCTCCTCGTACACGGGCGTTTTCGGGGTTCGGTTTCACCATCGAACAGATCCTTGCGTTTCCTCCACGGGTCATCGTCGCGAAGCCACCTTCGATGTCCCATGAACACGGTTTTCGAAGACCCGGGATCTCTATCTAGCTGGCGATACGTTGTGTCATCCATGCGCCTTACGCATCCAGAAAATCCGTGGACTACCTGCCCCGCAAGATATCCGTAACCGAGATAGTCGTGCACCGTCGTGAGCAGTGCGGCTCTCATAGGGAAATATTCTTTCTCTGCGGCGTCCCACGTATTGGCTGGCATTTTCCACAGCGTGTCAAGCTCCTCTTTCAGCAGCCCTAGATACAGATTGATGTCGTTCCCTGGTTGTTTCGGCCCTTCAATTAGCATACTCATGTGAATGTACTTCCTCTTCATGCACAACCAGGGGGGAAGGTTGTACATCCACACAAACACAGGCCAGGTGCTATGTGTGCTTCTCTGGCTGCCAAACGGATTGACTCCATCGGTGCTCGCGCCCAGCACGATGTTCCTTGGATCGTTCCCAAATTCTGGGTATTCAAAGTTCAATGCTTGCCACTGGCTCGCATCCTTAGGGTGACTCAGCATCTTGTCTTTTTTATCTATCTCCGGATCATTTGCGTCATCTTCTC
>NW_021214445.1:0-950 GCF_002162155.2 Triticum dicoccoides | reverse complement strand
GACATAGAGGTGCCACCACTTGCCCACCCTATTGCATGTCTTTTGTATTAGTCTGGCACTATTTAGCACATGGGTTCTCTTCTATAGTCAGTTTTGGTTTTCTATGTTCACCTTTGTGGGTAGTAAAAGCATATATTCGCCACACCATAGGCTTGCATCGGGTGCACCTCCATAGCTAAATCACTGGTCATATGATGGCTTCCCTGGACGACATCAACACACAAAGAGGCCAAAGCATGAACAGGTTTAATACAATCGTTAGGACAAAACTCAACCAGTGCACCCACACAAAAAAACTCAACCTAGTGGTTCTCTTGATTTGAATTGATTGATCCACTGTACCATTGCATGAATCATCATATGATGTGTGAATCCCCCAGAGGAAGTGGCGAAAAAATTCCAATTATATAATTTTGATAGGAGAAGTGACAATACCGAGGGAAAGTGTATCTCTTCACTCATGAAGTTAATACAAGTGAGGATTGATTTCTATCGTTCATAAAATTGTAAAGAGGATGGCCATCTCCTAGAGGAAGATTGACCTTCTTGCTCTCGGCACATCTGCGCATGAGATTCTTCTCTATCTTCTTGGGCTGAGATGCCAACAACTATATGTAGGCTATGGAAAAGCAAACTATAATAGATTGTTTAAATGAAAAGGAATGGAGTTTTACAAGCACTTTGCACACATTTCAAGCCCTACATAAAGGTGTGTCATCTTCTCTTTACAATGGGGATTATCCTCCAATCCGTTTTGTGTTTTCATACTAGAAGAGGTGTTTAGTCAACGGATGTTCGATTTGAACATCAATTAAACTAGTCAAGAGGAAAAACTTCAGTTACTTGAACTTTCATTCCAATAGCGCAAATTCGTGTCGGGAGAAAGCATTGCTTTTGCTTCGGTGTCATGCAAGCCTGGTAAGGATAAAATAGTGCAACTTGCACAAAGG
>NW_021214444.1:0-1469 GCF_002162155.2 Triticum dicoccoides | reverse complement strand
AGAGGATTTTCGGAAGATCGAATAGTATTTTGAAGACTTTTGTGAAACTCATGAACAACTGGGGATGAGCGGATACTTGACAAGTGCGGCGATTTATTTGAAGGGGTATTCATGTGGCAAAGAACTGCTAGGCAGTAGGCACGAAGTATTCTCGGAACAATAGAGAAAACTTTGGGTATCTTGTAATAACAAGAACAATGGGGAATGATCGTAAGAATGGCAAGTGTAAGTAGTTATCCATAAGGATTTATCGGTGGTCGGGAATAGCAAAAGTGATGGGCACAAAGTCTCGAGAGAATATCAAAGAGTATCTCCGAAATCTTCTGGTGCAGTCGGTGACCATCTGGACTGAAGGGGCTCTCCGGGAGAAAGTATTTTTGAGAACCTAAAGTTAGTTTTTAGTAAAAATCGTTTAACCCGAATAGAAGAGGGTTCAGAATCCCAAAGTAAAGGTCGAGGAATAAAAGATCCTAATACCTCCCGATGGCGACGTGGGCCCATGGGCCACACAACCATGTTAGTAAAAGTTTTTCAACGACTAGACTCGACTTCGGCCAAGGAGTTGGAAAGGGGGATTCCTACAGGCAGTTGGCTCTGATACCAACTTGTGACGCCCCCGATTCAATCGTACACTAATCATGCCCCAAATGTGTACGATCAAGATCAGGGACTCATGGGAAGATATCACAACACAACTCTACAAATAAAATAAGTCATACAAGCATCATAATACAAGCCAGGGGCCTCGAGGGCTCGAATACAAGTGCTCGATCATAGACGAGTCAGCGGAAGCAACAATATCTGAGTACAGACATAAGTTAAACAAGTTGCCATAAGATGGCTAGCACAAACTGGGATACAGATCGAAAGAGGCGCAGGCCTCCTGCCTGGGATCCTCCTAACTACTCCTGGTCGTCGTCGTCAGCCTGCACGTAGTAGTAGGCACCTCCGATGTAGTAGGGGTCGTCGTCGACGGTGGCGTCTGGCTCCAGGGCTCCAGCATCTGGTTGCGACAACCAGGAAGAAGGGAAAGGGGAAAAAGGGGGGAGAAAGCAACCGTGAGTACTCATCCAAAGTACTCGCAAGCAAGGAGCTACACTACATATGCATGGGTATATGTGTAAAGGGCCATATCGGTGGACTGAACTGCAGAATGCCAGAATAAGAGGGGGATAGCTAATCATGTCGAAGACTACGCTTCTGGCAGCCTCCGTCTTGCAGCATGTAGAAGAGAGTAGATTGAAGTCCTCCAAGTAGCATCTCCAAGTAGCATCTCCAAGTAGCATCTCCAGTAGCATCGCATAGCATAATCCTACCCGGCGATCCTCTCCTCGTCGCCCTGTAGAAAAGCGATCACCGGGTTGTCTGTGGAACTTGGAAGGGTGTGTTTTATTAAGTATCCGGTTCTAGTTGTCATAAGGTCAAGGTACAACTCCAAGTCGTCCTGTTACCGAAGATCACGGCTATTC
>NW_021214443.1:0-1083 GCF_002162155.2 Triticum dicoccoides | reverse complement strand
TCATCACTTGTAACTCCGTTCTTGTTCCCCTTGCGCATGGCATCATCTCCATGCTTGTTCTTGCTCCAATGTTCATCCTTCTCCAAGCTAGGCCCTTCATTTGTAAGCAAAACAAATGTATCCAATTTAGGCAGCATCATATTCTCATGAACATTAGAATCATTACCAAGAAACGAAAGTACCTGATAATTTAATTGGCGTGCGCGAGCTCTAGTAATTGGTCCCGTATATGTAGCAGTAGGGGCTGTGGGTGTAACAATGGTATTGATGTCCTCATCATCCTCCCCTTCTTGAAATGAAGTCGTCCTCGACGGAAACTCATCTTCCTCACCCAAATAAGGCTTCAAATCTGCAATGTTAAAAGTGGGACTAACCCCAAAATCTACAGGCAGCTCAAGTTTATATGCATTATCATTTATTTTCTCTAACACCTTAAAGGGACCATCAGCACGTGGCATTAGCTTTGATTTGTGCAAATCAGGAAATCTATCCTTATGCAAATGTAACCAAACAAGATCTCCAGGTGCAAACACAACATGTTTTCTACCCTTATCTCCAGCAAGTTTATATTTAGCATTCATACGCTCAATGTTTTCCTTAGTTAACTCATGCATTTTTAAAATCAATTCAGCACGTTGTTTAGCATTAAAATTAACCTTCTCCAAAGATGGAAGAGGCAACAAATCAATAGGTGCACGAGGTAGGAAACCATACACAACTTCAAAAGGGCACATCTTAGTAGTAGAATGCAATGAACGATTATAAGCAAATTAAATATGAGGCAAGCATTCCTCCCACATTTTCTTATTATTCTTCAAAACAGCCCTAAGCATAGTAGACAACGTTCTATTGACTACTTCAGTTTGTCCATCAGTTTGGGGGTGACAAGTAGTACTAAAAAGCAGTTTAGTCCCCAACTTAGCCCATAAACATCTCCAAAAGTGGCTAAGAAATTTAGTATCACGATCTGAAACAATAGTATTTGGCACACCATGCAAGCGAATAATTTCACGAAAGAACAAATCAGCAACATTAACAGCATCATCGCTTTTATGACATGGTATAAAGTGTGCCATTTTCGAG
>NW_021214442.1:0-1365 GCF_002162155.2 Triticum dicoccoides | reverse complement strand
GATTCGTGCCAACCCAACAGACACTTTCGGAGACACCTGTAATGTACCTTTATAGTCACCCAGTTACGTTGTGACGTTTGGCACACCCAAGGCACTCCTACGGTATCCGGGAGTTGCACAATCTCATGGTCTAAGGAAATGATACTTGACATTCAGAAAAGCTACAGCAAACGAACTACACGATCTTTGTGCTATGCTTAGGTTTGGGTCTTGTCCATCACATCATTCTCCTAATGATGTCATCCCATTATCAATGACATCCCCATGTCCATAGCCAGGAAACCATGACTATCTGTTGATCAACGAGCTAGTCAACTAGAGGCTCACTAGGGACACATTGTGGTCTATGTATTCACACATGTATTACGATTTCCGGATAATATAATTATAGCATGAATAATAGACAATTATCATGAACAAGGAAATATAATAATCATTTTATTATTGCCTCTAGGGCATATTTCCAACAGTCTCCCACTTGCACTAGAGTCAATCATCTAGTTACATTGTAATGAATCGAACACCAATGGAATTCTGGTGTTGATCATGTTTTGCTCTAGGGAGAGGTTTAGTCAACGGATCTGCTACATTCAGGTCCGTATGTACTTTACAAATCTCTATGTCTCCATTTTGAACACTTCCACGAATGGAGTTGAAGCGACGCTTGATATGCCTGGTCTTCCTGTGAAACCTGGGCTCCTTGGCAAGGGAAATAGCTCCAGTGTTGTCACAGAAGAGAGTCATCGGGCCCGACGCATTGGGTATGACTCCTGGGTCGGTAATGAACTCCTTCACCCAGACTGCTTCGTGTGCTGCCTCCGAGGCTGCCATGTACTCCGCTTCACATGTAGATCCCGCCACAATGCTTTGCTTGCAACTGCACCAGCTTACTGCCCCACCATTCAAAATATACACGTATCCGGTTTGTGACTTAGAGTCATCCAGATCTGTGTCGAAGCTAGCATCGACGTAACCCTTTACGACGAGCTCTTCGTCACCTCCATAAACGAGAAACATTTCCTTGTTCCTTTTCAGGTACTTCAGGATATTCTTGACCGCTGTCCAGTGTTCCATGCCGGGATTACTTTGGTACCTTCCTACCAAACTCCATGGTGGGATCGATTTTGGTAACAAGCTAACCAAAGAGTTGGTCAGGTAAACTCGATGGGACCGATCGCTCATTTCGGTGAGACCAAAACGTTATGAAGGGAAAACAGAGAGTTTACATTCAATCTCGCTGGGACCAATCGCTCATCTTGGTGAGACCGAAATGTTACGAAGGGAAACAGAGAGATTACAACCCCATCTCGGTGAGATCCCTATCGATGAGACCGATTTGCCTAGGGTTTGTGGCAGTGGCTATGA
>NW_021214441.1:0-13956 GCF_002162155.2 Triticum dicoccoides | reverse complement strand
GCACTATAGAATTTCTGATGAGTATATGTTATTAACATATTGTTGATCAGAAATGATGTAGAATTTCTGGATAGCATATAGGGTTATTTGAAAAGTGTTTTTCAATGGAAAACCTGGATTAAGCTACTTGAACATTGAGCATCAAGATCTATAAGGATAGATCAAAAATGCTTAATAGTACTTTCAAATAAATACATATCATGACAAGATTTTGAAGGAGTTCAAAATAGATCGGCAAAGAAGGAGTTCTTGGCGTTATAAGGTGTGAATATTGAGTAAGACTCAAGACATGACCACGGCAGAAGAGAGAGAAAGGATGAAGGTCGTCCCCTATGCTTCAGACGTAGGCTCTATAGTATGCTATGCTGTGTACCGCACCTGAAGTGTACCTTTTCATGAGTCAGTCAAGGGGTACAATAGTGATCCAGGAATGGATCACAGGACAACGGTCAAACTTATCCTTAGTAACTAGTGGACTAAGGAATTTTCTCGATTATGGAGGTGGTAAAAGAGTTCGTCGTAAAGAGTTACGCCGATGCAAACTTTGACACTAATCCGGATTATTTTGAGTAGTAAACCGGATTCGTATAGTAGAACAGTTATTTGGAATAGCTCCAAATAGAGTGTGGTAGCTGCATCTAGGAGAACATAGAGATTTGCAAAGCACACACGGATCTGAAAGGTTCAGATCCGTTGACTAATAACCTCTCTCACAAGCGAGATATGATCAAACCCCATGGGTGTTGATTCATTACAATCACATAGTGATGTGAACTAGATTATTGACTCTAGTGCAAGTGGGAGACTGTTGGAAATATGCCCTAGAGGCAATAATAAAATGGTTATTATTGTATTTCCTTGTTCATGATAATTGTCTATTATTCATGCTGTAATTGTATTGACCGGAAACCACAATACATGTGTGAATACATAGACCACAACATGTCCCTAGTGAGCCTCTAGTTGACTAGCTTGTTGATCAACAGATGGTCATGGTTTCCTGACCATGGACATTGGATGTCATTGATAACGGGATCACATCATTAGGAGAATGATGTGATGGACAAGACCCAATCCTAAGCATAGCACAAGATCGTGTAGTTCGTTTGCGAAAGCTTTTCTAATGTCAAGTATCATTTCCTTAGACCATGAGATTGTGTAATTCCCTTATACCGTAGGAGTGCTTTGGGTGTACCAAACGTCACAACGTAACTGGGTGACTATAAAGGTGCACTACAGGTATCTCCGAAAGTGTTTGTTAGTTTGGCACGAATTGAGACTGGGATTCGTCACTCCGTATGACGGAGAGGTATCTCTGGGCCCACTCGGTAATGCATCATCATAATGAGCTCAATGTGACTAAGTAGTTAGTCACGGAATCATGCATTATGGAACGAGTAAAGTGACTTGCCGGTAACGAGATTGAACGAGGTATTGGGATACCGACGATCGAATCTCGGGCAAGTAACATACCGATTGACAAAGGGAATTGCATACGGGATTGCTTGAATCCTTGACATCGTGGTTCATCCGATGAGATCATCGTGGAACATGTGGGAGCCAACATGGGTATCCAGATCTCGCTGTTGGTTATTGACCGGAGAACATCTCGGTCATGTCTGCATGGTTCCCGAACCCGTAGGGTCTACACACTTAAGGTTCGGTGACGCTAGAGTTGTTATGGGAAATAGTATGTGGTTACCGAAGGTAGCGAGGAGTTCTGGAATGGTCCGGCGGCGAAGATCGATATATTGGACGAAGGGTATTGGAGTCCGGAATTGTTCCGGGGGTACCAGGTGATGACCAGCGTGTCCGAAAGGGGTTTCGCAGGCCCCGGCAAGCGTTGGGGGGCCTTATGGGCCAAGGGGAGAGGGCACATCAGCCCACTAAGGGGTTGAGCGCCCCTACCACCCCATCTCACGTAACCAGGAGAGGTGGGGGCGCCACCCCTAGGGCAGCCGCCCCTCCCGGCTTAGGGGGCAAGTTTCCTAGGGGGTGGGGGCGCCCAAACCCGTCTAGGGTTTCCCCTGTGGCCGCCGCCCCTCCCCTATGGAACCCTAGGGCGCCTCCCCCTCCTCCCTTCTCCCTATATATAGTGAGGGAGAGAGAGGGCAGCCGCACCCTTCCCCTGGCGCAGCCCTCTCCCTCCTCCAACACCTCCTCCTCCTCCGTAGTGCTTGGCGAAGCCCTACCGGAGAACCACGAGCTCCATCACCACCATGCCGTCGTGTTGTCGGAGTTCTCCCTCAACTTCTCCTCTCCCCTTGCTGGATCAAGAAGGAGGAGACGTCCCCGGGCTGTACATGTGTTGAACACGGAGGCACCGTTGTTCGATGCTTAGATCGGAATCAACCGCGATCTGAATCGCTACGAGTACGACTCCTTCATCCGCGTTCTTGTAACGCTTCCGCTTAGCGATCTTCAAGGGTATGAAGATGCACTCCCTCCCTCTCTTGTTGCTAGAATCTCCATAGATTGATCTTGGTGTTGCTTAGAAAATTTTGAATTTCTGCTACGTTCCCCAACAGTTACGCGGTTTGACCGATAAAGATCTTCGTAGAATATGTAGGAACCAATATGAGAATCCAGGTTCCGCTGTTGGTTATTGATCGGAGATGAGTCTCGGTCATGTCTACATAGTTCTCGAACCCATAGGGTTCACACGCTTAACGTGCGATGACGATTGGTATTATGAGTTTATGTGATTTGATGTACCGAAGGTTGTTCGGAGTCCCGGATGTGATCACGAACATGATGAGGAGTCTGGAAATGGCCGAGACATAAAGATTGATATATTGGACGGCTATGTTCGGACATCGGAAGTGTTTCGGAGAAGTTTCGGATAAAACCGGAGTACCGGCGGGTTGCCGAAACCCCCCGGAGGGTTAATGGGCCTACATGGGCTTTAGTGGAAGAGAGGAGGAGGCGGCCAGGTGGAGGCGCGCCCCCCAAGCCCAATCCGAATTGGGGAAGGGCCGCCCCCCCTTTCCTTCTCTCCCTCTTCCTCTTTCCTTCCCCTCCTAGTTGGACTACGAAAGGGGGAACCTACTCCTAGTTGGAGTAGGATTCCTCCCCTTGGGGCGCGCCCCATGAGGCCGGCCGACCCCCTCCTGTCCTCCTTTATATACGGGGGAGGGGGACACCCCATAGACACACAAGTTGATCTTTAGCCGTGTGCGGTGCCCCCCTCCACAGTTTTCCACCTCAGTCATATCGTCGTAGTGCTTAGGCGAAACCCTGCGCCGGTAACTTCATCACCACCATCACCACGCCGTCGTGCTGACGGAACTCTCCCTCGGCCTCAGCTGGATCTAGAGTTCGAGGGATGTCACTGAGCTGAACGTGTGCAGATCGCGGAGGTACCGTGCATTCGGTACTTGATCGGTTGGATCGCAAAGACGTTCGACTACATCAACTGCGTTACATAACGCTTCCTCTCTCGGTCTACAAGGGTACGTGGACACACTCTCCCCCTCATTGCTATACATCACCTAGATAGATCTTGCGTGATCGTAGGATATTTTTTTTTGAAATTACCACGTTCCCCGACATTTTGCCCCACAGCTTTGGAAGAATAATTGAAGTTATCTTTGAAGTCTTAAGAATATAGAGTTATCGGAAATAATTTGTTACCCATGGTGGTAGCTACACATGGCCCCAATTTTTATCTCTAATTATTTTGTAAATTATTTTGTACCATGAAAAATTAACTCTATAACGAAAATATCATGACTTTGGGCCAACCAGGCAAGCAAAAAGGCACTTGGGCCATAAAAGCAAGCAAAAAGACCCACGTATAACGTCGGAATATCAATTAACTCTATAACGTCAGAATGATCTATGCACATTAAGACCCACGTATACAAGAACTGCAACTAAATATATTTCCAACAAACGTGTTTGACAGACGCGACAGCACACGAGTAGATTTCGACACACACGAGTACATTTCGACACACGCTTGAGAACTCGAGATCCTCAACCCTACGCTAGAGTTAACTACACACCTACAATACCCACCTGGACACACACCCACCTGGGTTGAGATCACGATATCCTCACCCTACGCTAACCAGGCAGGCCTACAATACCCACCTGGACACACATCATCCTGGGTTCAGATCCTCACGCTACGCTAACCAGACAGGAGGGCGCCCCCGGAGGGTACATGTCCCACACAACATTTTTGGCATTTCAAAAAATATTTTCGCGCGCAGGAGGGCACGTGTGCTCTCGGGAGCATGAACCGATTTCCGATTCTCTTGCTACTTGCTTGATATTCAAAAATCAAAATATGTAACTATTATTAGCTTTGCGTTGTAGTCAAGCCCTCCGAGAGGCTGAACTGACACTCATCTTGAGATTAACGAAGTCACCACAGACGCCTCCATAGTCGACAGAAACGTCTTCTCCTACTGAATGAACATCGCCGGAAAGATTGAAATAAATGCAGAAAATATGAGCACCTAACTAGGACAATATTACTTACTTACGAAGCCTTTTATCCCAAACAAGTTGGGGTAGGCTAGATATGAAACCCTTTCACGAGGACTTCCTAGGAGGTCACCCATCCTAGTACTACTCTCGCCCAAATGGGTTTCATACCCAAAAGACTGGTTAGTTTTTAGGTTGGCTCGCCAAGCCTATCACAACTCTTAGATATGAAACCCTTTCACGAGGACTTCCTAGGAGGTCACCCATCCTAGTACTATTCTCGCTCAAATGGGTTTCATACCTATGGGACTGACTAGTTTTTACGTTGGCTCGCCAAGCCTATCACAACCCTCCTCCTTTATCCGGGCTTGGGACCGGCTATGCCTAGAAGACATAGGCGGAGTTGCTAGAAAATATTTGGAGTGCCTTTATATAGGTCTGCATTTTATTTCACCCATTTAGTCATTCTTTGAATCATATTACACCCAGGTACATAATTAGGAGTAGCTAGTTGTGTGGGACATGGCTGGACTGAAAGCTTAGGTGCATGACTGACAGAGGTATATATGTGGCGTGGCCGTTGCCTTCTTTGACTGCTAAGTTGGCTGATGACTTGTGCACTTTGTATGGCACACGCGTACACACAAATATGTAGACGTATGTAAGTAGCCCTGGGATGAATATGGGCACCTAGCTAGCGTGGACAGCGGAGCACCATGGCCTCGATCGTGATTCCCGGTCCGAAGGCCAGCAGCGCACCCCACTCCGGCAGCGGGCTCCGGCCGCGGCGCAGCTCGTCAAGCACGAACACGATCGTGGCGCCGCTCATGTTGCCGTACTCGCGGAGCACATGCCGGCTGGCCGCCAGCTTCTCCGGCTCCAGCATCAGCACCTTGTCTATATTGTCCAGGATCGGACGCCCTCCTGGGTGCACCGCCCAGAAGAGGTCGTTCCACCTCCCGTTCCCATTCCCATTCCCAGAGCATGGAGGTGGAGCATCGTCGTCGTCCACAATGATGCCACGGAACGCGTCGAGGAGGCACGGCTCGACGCTCTGCCCGACGAGCGTCGGCACCTGGATTGCCAGGTGGAAGTCGATGCCGCCCCCGGAGACCCGCATGCCCAGCGCGTGCTCCGTCCTGGGAATTGTGGTCTGCGTGGCGGACACCATCTCGAAGATCGGGCCCTGCTCGCCGTCTAGGAAGGGGCCGGCCCCGACGACGACGGCGCCCTCTCCGTCCCCGAACAGCGCGTGGCCGACGATGTTGCCGCCGTCGGGCGCTCCGAAGCAGACGAGCGTCATCTCGGAGCAGGCGACGAGGACGCGCGCGCCGCGGTTGTTCTCGGCCAGCTCCTTGGCGAGGCTCAGCGCCCTGCCGCCGCCGTAGCAGCCGTGGAGGCTGAGCATGGTGCGGCTCACCATGGGGCGGAGGCCCAGCAGCGCGGCCAGCCGGAGGTCGGCGGTGGGGGCCTGGCAGGCGGAGTAGGTGCCGAAGACGAGGTGGGTGATGTCGGCGGCCGGGCGGCCCCACTCGGCGATGGCCTTGGCCGCGGCGCACTGCGCCAGCTTCGGCACGGCGTCGACGGTCATGTCCACGCGGGTGTCTAGCGACGGCAGCTCCCTGTCCAACAGCTCCGGGTGCGCGGCCAGCGTCTCCTCTGTCAGGTGGAAGTGCCGCTTCTCGATGCCCGATTTTTCGCCTTGGTGCAACAAGAAAATTCAATTCTTGGTTGAAAATGCATGCATGCAGATTATAGTCGTTGACGTCCAAAAAAGAAACATAGTAGCAGTAGCGGTACAGATTCTCTTGAGCTTCTCCTTGAGCTCAGGGAGGTGGTCGCTGTTGGTGACGCGGAAGAGGTTGTCGGCGAAGACGTCCTGGGGCACCAGGATGCCCGTCGGGTTCGCCGTGCCGATGCCGAGCATCGCCGCGTGCCGCCGCGCCGCCGCACCATCGCTGCTTCCCATGGCCATGGCCGATCTTTTGCTATACTTACGTACGTGTGTCAACTTATACTTGCTTGTGAAACTTCCGATGTTTGTGTCTAAGGGATCGGCCAGGCTCGGGCTTTATAGTAGTGGCTGGCATGGCATTCATTAATCTCCACCTCAGGTGCAGCTTCCGGCGCAGCATCCAAACGGTTGGGCGGGGAATGTTTCCTTTGGCTCTCACCAATTCCGTGGAAGTGAAAGGTGAGTAGATGGAAATTCCTTTAAAGTTCTTTTTTTTTCGGGGGCCTTTAAAGTTCTGTTGTAGACATGGGGATTTGAAACAGTTGAGTTGAGCTCATGTAGACAAGCAGTGGCGGTCTAGACCGCGGATAAGATAAGATAACTGATAATTCGCCAGACACTGGCCACAAGTGAACAACGTAAGTACTCCCACCGTCCGGAAATACTTGTCATCAAAATAAATAAAAAGGGGTGTATCTAGAGTTATTTTAGTTCTAGATACATCCTTTTTTATCCATTTTGATGACAAGTATTTTCGGACGGAGGGAGTACAAAATCTAATGTCTAAAGATATGGACAAAAGACAATATGTAAGAGAAGAAACAAACTTACAAGTGAACCAGATATAGAGATGGCAACTAAAGTTGTTGTTTCCATTAGTTTCATCACAAATTAGATATAGAGAAAATTAATTATATTAACATCTGCAAAATCAAATTAGTTTCATCACAAATTATATTTGCATTCTACACATATTTTTTGAGCGGGCATTCTACATATATTTGATACTCTAGATAGTAACATATTTCTCTAGTTATATACTTGGTCAAACTTTAAGACAAACCTAAAACTTCAAATATTTTGGAACATAGAGAGTAGTAAATACAATAATTTTTTACTTGAAATATAAGACTTTCCAAAAACCAAACAAGCTACTATTAGGGCAATAAACAAGCTAAGGGGCACTTTGATTCACATGATTCTAAAAACACAGGAATAGAAAATACGTAGGATTGGAATGTCATGCTCATCTCAACCATACATGATTTTGGGTTGTTTGATTGCATCATAGGAAAAACAAAGGATTCTTTGAAAGAGGTTTGAGTGGATGCTAAAAGTCCTATAGGAAGTAGTAGAAAGAAATCCTAAGGAAAAATAAGAAACATCTATAAGTTCATGATAAGATCATAACCAACATCTATAAGTTCAAATAAGAAACATTTATTTTTGGTTACATCGATGCTCTTGTGTATAGTAGATTCGATGTATCAATCTCGCCTCTTCATGTGGGACTGGACACGACAGTGCCACAAGAAGCCAATCTCATGCTAGTTAGCCAGACCACGTCAAATGTATTCATGTTGAAAAGATTATACCATAGATAGGCAGGGTGGGAATAATCCATTCAAGTCTGATGTTACAACCTCCATGATATATGTTCAACTTTCCATGCTAATCGCCAAGGCAACTAGCAGTGATGAACGTCATTGGTCCTAACTGCAACCGGGCAATTAAAATGCCACTTACTTCTATTTTGTGCAATGATACTAAAATGTAAACCCTCGTGAAACACATTGATTAAGACAGTCAATATGACATACATATTTACAAAATGCGGGTAATTCAAAAGATTGTATCTGGAGGGTGGATAGACAGATATAACTATCCTAATTTTCCCAAATCATGGTCCAAAAGGCATGAGCATAGATCTAGTACAAAATGGAGGCGCGGTATCCGATCTATTTGTGAAGTGCCAATAAAGTCTAAGGGCATCACCGGCACGACATTTTAGTTGCACCACGCATAAGTCTCTTTCAAAAGAAGTGTTTTGTGTAGTACAGAGAAGTGATAGTTGCGTTGAGGCGAAATATATCCAAGTTTGCATACAATAAAATATATATTTGATTTACTTCCAATTAGCACAAAAGCATAGCATTGAAGGTCTTTCCGAGGAAGAAGAGATAGGAGAATTATAAGCGAGGCACCTCAGATTCATAATGATCCTTATATACTACATAATGCATGATGAATCTACACTTACAACCAAGTCAAGACACACTGGTAAGCAACACTCACAACCAAATAAATAAACGACATCAATATGCAAGTGCATCCATATGATCACCACTACCAACCGCTTGTTCATAGGACCACCATAAGTAGATTTAATTGCTAGCAGAAATATCTATAGCACAAATACTACCACAAATCCATATGGCCACCACTATCACAAAGTATAGCTATGCATAGAGTATAACATAGCATCATTTGAACATGACACATATCATGTACAAAAGGCAGAAGGAGGGCCATGGAGCCCATCCGTCGGAGTTGTAAATGGCGGAGGACCCGTCATTGACACAATGGTAACTTATCGCCCTCGAAATGTCGGGACTACGAAAGTTGCCACACCGTTATTATGAAGTTGACATTGTATTGGTACAAAAGTTATCACCTTTTGATACCAATACGGTGGTAACTTGATAAAACACCGGGTGAAAAGCTTAGAGTATTTTCTTCCCGATAATCCATACTCACTATTGAAGCCGTCGTTTCATGAAGCCAACAGTTAAAATTGATTATCAATTGAGCATAAGGTTGAACTATAAAACTTTTTTTCACTTTCTAAATCAAGTTTTAATAAGTTGACAACATCAGTTTCATCTGCATGGCCTTGCAATTTCACCTTAACATATATGTGGTCATTTGTCTTTTGCATATAAATTGATTGGATTGCTATAGTGCAAACTTGTACACATTGACAGTCTGGAACCGTCCTGCTCTATCCCCCTTGCACGGACGTTTACACATTTTATTTTCCAATTTAAAAATGGTTTGTGGTTGACTTGCTCGAGACAAGTTTTTCTGACTTGTCGGCGAGCCCACGTTAGCCCAACAGGTAGCACAGGACACCGGGTAAAAATCTCTCTTACCTTATAAATATAGAGCCCATATACAATGGGACACCCCTAAATTTCCTACAAGGACACCCGTATAACTAGGCTCCATCCAACATAGCGCAATTGTAGCCCAGCTCCCCAGGCCCCAGCCTAGGATGAAAGCCACGGAGGCCCAGTCCAGCCTTTCCAGGGATGCGAGCAGTACATCGATCGATCGATACTACCTTCGGCCGGCCCTTCGCCTCGCCTGTTCGTCTGCTCGACTGCGCTTCGTGCCCTTCCTGTTTCGCCTCTGTACTCGCCACCTATCGACAGACCGCGGCAAGTCGCCGAATCAGTGAAGAAAAGAAGGCATAGGTACCCTGCATCTGACCCCCAATTCGATGTGCCTCTGCCTCAGCCTCTAGTTATAAATCTTGATCTAATTATTGCTTTGTTTCCATAACCCTAGGGAATTAGGGGTACTGGATAATACTAGAGATTTTGACTGTATTGGGTAATTGGACTATTTGAGATAATTGTGCAACCAGTGGAGACGGCTGGAAGCACCGGCACCATGTCAAGTATGTTTTATATGACAAGTATTAATATTATGTATGTACACATGATTCATAGTTCTTTTCTTTCATGCAAATTTTAATTATCTGAATAAATTACAAATTTCAGGAGAGGCTCAGCTCATGGAAAGGTTTCTAAAAAAGAGGAGAACCTCGGTGCAAGATGAAAATGTTGGTCCGTCACACGAAAATAATCAGAATGATGGCTCGGTCCCGACACAATCGGATAGACAAATTGATGCCTCAACACATGAACAGATAGATGTTCCGACCCCGCCATCATCACATGGACAAAATGATGCCTCCACACATGAACCTAGTTCTGCTAATACTACAAGAAATTCCTTTGAAGTTGAAGAGCTCAATTGGGAAGAAGAAATTCAATTTGATCCAGGTAAAAGGAGAAGCATAGATGAGTACCATCCGAATCAGAGAGATATGGTAAGAAGGAAGTATTTGGCCAATGACCCTTCTCAACCTCGTACTGCAGATTTTGAAGTGACAGAAATATGTGGTAAAGATAGAAGGTTCGTTCGGGCATGGTTTGATGAGTTTGAGAGCTGGCTTGAGTATAGTGAGTCGAAACGAAAAGCATATTGTTTTTGTTGTTTCTTGTTTAGACCGCGCAAGAAGAAAGAAGTTGGATATGATGCATTTGTTGCAAATGGTTGGTCAAGTTGGAATAAGAAATATAGATTAAGGGAGCATGTAGGAGACATCAATAGTGCTCACAACCAAGAAAAAAGAGATTGTGATGCTTTGCTGAAACAAAAGCAACACATTTATGTTGCTCTAAACAACCAAAGTAACGCTGAGAGGAATGCTTATTATACTCGAGTAAATGCCTCAATTGATGTTACTAGAGTGTTACTGAAGCAAGGGTTGCCTTTCCGTGGCCACGATGAGTCTGACGAGTCTCTCAATAAAGGCAATTTCAAGGAATTTCATGCTTATACAGCAGAGCAGAATCCAGAGATAGGAAAAGTTGTGGCCCATAATGCTCCAGGTAATAATCAGTTGACTTCTTCAAAGATTCAGAAGGACATAGTTGAATGTTTTGCAAAGGAGATATTGCATTCTGTTCTTCGGGAAATTGGCAATGATGTATTTTCTTTGTTGGTTGATGAGTCAAGGGATGTGGCTGGTAAAGAGCAAATGGCGGTGGTGTTGCGGTATGTTGGTAAATGTGGAAGTGCCATAGAGACATTAGTTGGTCTTACTCATGTGAAGGAGACAACTTCCAAGTATCTCAAGTCTGCCATTGATGATTTATTTGCAGAATATAAGTTAAGTTTCAAGAAAGTTAGAGGGCAAGGATATGATGGTGCGAGCAATATGCGAGGTGAGTTTAATGGCTTGCAATCCTTAATCATGAGAGAGAATAGCACATCATATTATGTTCACTGTTTTGCACATCAGCTTCAGTTAGTTGTTGTGGTTGTTGTTTGGAAGCACAAATGCAATGGTAATTTTTTTGATATGATCTCAGTCTTGTTGAATGTGGTCTCTGGATCTTCAAAGAGAAAGGACTTGATTCGAGACAAATATAAAGAACAAGTGTGTGAAGCTTTAGGTTGTGGACTACTAAAAAGTGGTACAAGATTAAATCAAGAACTAGCTCTTCAAAGACCCGGAGACACTCGATGGAGTTCTCACTATAGAACTCTTAAGAGTTTGATTGATATGTTCCCTACAGTTGTCAAAGTGCTAGAATATGTGGAAGAAGAAGACAGGAATGACACAAATAGAAGGCACGCATGTGGTCTTCTTGTTTATTTCCAGTCTTTTGATTTTGTGTTCTACTTACAACTTATGTCAACTATATTGATAATCAAAAACACATTATCATTGGCCCTACAACACAAGAATCAGGACATTGTGAATGCCATAAATTGTGTGAATTCAACCAAAGCCTCCTTGAATGATCTAAGGGGAAAGGTATGGGAATCTGTCCTACAAGAAGCATATGTCTTTTGTGACAAGCATGACATTTCCAAGTTGGAAATGGAAGACCAATATGTGAATCCAAAGAAGCCACGGCAAAAAACAGGTATCACTAATAGGCATCATTATGAAGTGGATTGTTTTAATGATGTTATTGATTGACTGCTTCAAGAACTTGATAATCGCTTCAATGAGAAAAATTCGGAACTACTTGTTTGCTCAGCGGCTTTGAGCCCAAATGAATCATTTCGTGATTTCAACTTAGAGCATTTGATGAGTCTAGCTAAACTTTATCCAAAAGATTTCGATGATGGAGAACTGAGGGACCTTAGACATCACCTTCATCTTTACATTGCTGATGTCCGAGCAGATGATCGCTTCTCTGGTTTAAGTAATATTTGTGAGCTCTCTCAAAAAATGGTGGAGACAAAAAAACATATTGTCTATCCCTTGGTTTATCGACTTTTGAAGCTAGCACTAGTATTGCCTGTTGCCACTGCTACAGTTGAGAGATCTTTTCCAGCTATGAGAATTGTGAAGATATATTTGCGCAATCGTCTTGGTGATGACTCCTTGAAGTACAACCTTATTTGTTATGTGGAGAAAAGCGAAATGAGGAAGGTTACTAATGATGCGGTAATTGATCGCTTTGAAGCCATGAAAGAACGTAGGAAACCATTTTAGGAAGGTAATGGTTTTAACTTACTTATTATTACACAACTATAATTAATATGTTACTTAGTGGTTTTGTTTTTTATTTGTAGGCAATCAAGATCTGATGTTGCATTTTCTCGTCGTCGGTTATACTTTATTCATAATTTGGACACTTTGATTTTTCTTTGATGATCAATTTCCTACGATCAACTAATATTTCAAGTGAAACTCTTTATTTTGGATCATTGGTAAGCATATTCATGGTTATATCGCATTCTAGGTATATTGTATTGTTAAATGTGTTATATTTAGCTATATTAGTACTTGGTATCCAAATATATATGATAGACGTGGGACCCCGGGTAATTTTTGTCCTGGGTCCGCCCTTGCTTGTCATGAAGTTTGTGTCTTATATAGTTCTTCTTAGTGTCGATTGCCACTTTAACTAGTACTTGTATTGATTTGTTCTTAGCAATAAACAACCAAATTAAGGATTTCCATTGCCTTGACGGCTTGGTTTTGTTGGGGCGTGTTGATCTCTCTCGGTGATTAATTAATTAGGCTGCGTTTGGATGTATAGCTTATCTTGCTCGTTTGGCCATTGCCTATAAAAGCAAGACATGTTGCTCGGTTAGCACCAGGCATGAGAACGCGATGTGTAGGCAGTTGGAGGATGCTTTCATATTCTCTTTTCCATGCTGGGGACCAATCCGACTCTTCTCCTTCAGCAAAGTTCTAGAGTCAGGTATTGACTATATTTCCTAACAAAGCCAGATTTTCATGAGGTATCAAACGTCCTGCTTTGTCTAATGTGACTAGTATCGTTCTAGCCCAAGATCCAAACACATACTTAGGGCTCTATTGATTTTTGGACAATTCGAATCCTTAGATTTTTTTTCTATGGTGGCCGTTTGATTCACATGATTGGAATCCTTAGAGATTTTGTCATAGGATTCATTTGTGCTTCATGTTGGAGGAAATTTTCCATCCACTCAAACCTTTTGATAGAACTCCTTTGTTTTTCCTGTGCTATAAAACACTCTTCCACCAAAATTCATGTAGTTTTGTAATCATATAAGATACAAGATGACATGCCATTCTATTGCTGCGTGTTTCCTGTTCTCGCGTTTTGATAATCCTACGAATCAGAGGCCCTTAATGTGTCGATGCATAGCACTCAACCACTGCTAGTACAAGTTGCTCCTTGTGTATTTATGTGTGCGAGTTCCTCTTCTTGCCCAGCAATCACTATTGTCTCCTCACCGCATCATGGTTAATTGGCGATAGGTCACACACTTTCAGTCGTAAGATCATGGTATCTCACTTCTTTGAATAAATCAGTGGAGTACATGGGAGCATTAGTATTTAGATGGATTGATGGCTTGGTCGTCTTTTTTAGTAGACAGGTGGGGGGTAATGGTCTAACCAAGGAAGAAATGGATCAATGATGCTCCCAAAATGTCGCGGCAATATGCGTGCGTCGCATCTTGTATATTTCCAAACATGGCCATCT
>NW_021214440.1:0-860 GCF_002162155.2 Triticum dicoccoides | reverse complement strand
CCAATGAGTGTTGAGGCTCGTGGTGGCTATCGTTATGTTCTCACCCTCACTGATGACTTGAGTAGATATGGGTATGTCTACTTAATGAAACACAAGTCTGAAACCTTTGAAAAGTTCAAGGAATTTTAGAGTGAGGTTGAGAATCAACGTGACAGGAAAATCAAGTTTCTACGATCAGATCGTGGAGGAGAATACTTGAGTCACGAATTTGGCACACACTTAAGAAAATGTGGAATAGTTTCACAACTCACGCCGCCTGGAACACCTCAGCGTAATGGTGTGTCCGAACGTCGTAATCGCACTCTATTAGATATGGTGCGATCTATGATGTCTCTTGCCGATTTACCGCTATCTTTTTGGGGGTATGCTTTAGAGACTGCCGCATTCACTTTAAATAGGGCTCTGTTGAAATCCGTTGAGAAGACACCGTTTGAATTATGGTTTGGTAAGAAACCTAAGTTGTCGTTTCTAAAAGTTTGGGGATGTGATGCTTATGTCAAGAAACTTCAACCTGAAAAGCTCGAACCCAAGTCGGAAAAGTGCGTCTTCATAGGATACCCTAAAGAAACTGTTGGGTATACCTTCTACCTCAGATCCGAAGGCAAGATCTTTGTTGCCAAGAATGGATTCTTTCTGGAGAAAGAGTTTCTCTCGAAAGAAGTAAGTGGGAGGAAAGTAGAACTTGATGAAGTATTACCTCTTGAACCGGAAAATGGCGCAACTCAAGAAAATGTTCCTGAGGTGCCTGCACCGACTAGAGAGGAAGTTAATGATGATGATCAAGATACTTCTGATCAAGCTCCTACTGAAATTCGAAGGTCCACAAGGACACGTTCCGCACCAGAGTGGTACGGCAACCC
>NW_021214439.1:0-1510 GCF_002162155.2 Triticum dicoccoides | reverse complement strand
ATGTACCTCTGAGCAATTTGCTCCACTTGTTCATGCAAGCTACTAAAACTGTTGTTGTTCTTCTTGCTCCTGTGATGGATTTTCTGAACCTTGCATTCACTGCTGCACCAGTACTAATTCTGCTCTGTTTCCTGTGATGGAACATGTTAAAACTGCTCTTATCTTTTTGTATTAGGCTATAAGATAAGCAGTTATGATCTAGGCAACCACAGATAAGTCGTAGGAGTAACTATGTTTGTAAATCAAAACAGTTTCACTGCTCTTGATAATCTGCAGAACAACTACAAGTTCATAGGTTGCAGAGCAGATTCAAGATGTGGCAAAAAAAAATTGTTCTGTCTATTTACAGTGTGGAGTAAACAGTTATTATAGTGTCAATGTTGATGATTTACAGTGTGGAGTAGTCATATTTTCCTTGAAATCTAAGTGCAATTTGTCTGTCTTGTTGCCAACTGAATTTACAGTATGTAAGTGGTATCTAAATCCTGCAGTATTTATGTTCATGACTTGCTGAACTATGTTGTCTTTTTTAACAGTGCCTTGTTCTAAATAGTTGTATTTTAGCTCCATAGTTCTGTGTAATTTGTTCCTTGATTTTCTGTCATCTCTGAATTTTGCTGTTCCTGTTCCTGTGATGCTATATATTTTGAACTCCTTTCTGAATTCCCTTTTGTTATTTTTAACTCAAACAAGTACCCAGATTTATAAAGATCTAGTGAGCATTGCCAATGCTGGAGAGGGAGTGATCTGAATAGGTATATGTCAATATGTGACTGGTCTTCATTAATTTTTCTCTCTAACCCTTTTTTACAGTACAAATGATAATGAATGATATTTTCGGACTCTGCACTTGTTGATCATTTAAGTCTGAACTTTTCTGTTAGTTTCGGATTTCTTTTGTAGTTTCATTGACAATGCATGAATCCCATAATTTAGTTGTATTTTTTACTGGGCCGATGGCGGAAGTTGTGGGGCGTCGGTCGGTCTACAATGTTGTGGGCAGCAAGGCAGGCGTGCCTACTGGAGAGGCGGTAGAATGGAGGAAAGAAGGAACTGGTCACAATCCTTATTTTGTAGCTTGCCAGTTGAAACAAATACAGACCTCAAAGCAGCAACTGGCGCATGTCCATGTCTGAAGTCTGAACCTCCTTTCAGGAATGCTACACTGAATGGAGTTTGAGTTTCAGCTTCTTATCCCATTATTAGTCTAGAGCTCTAGGCCCATTAGACTCCTCAAATGCAGAATTCAGGTCAGGCAAGCGGACATGATTATTGCTAAAAGTTTAGACCATCATGTATTCATGTGTATGGTCAGTTGTTCGGTTTTGGTGTGGTTCCTTGTTCTTAGTTCGACTACTGGAATTATCTTTAGCATGCAAAATCTTGTTATATTTGAAAGTCATATATAGATGGTACTATGTGCTTACGCATTTAGAAACTATTAAGTATTTGTTACCTGAATTGTTATATTATTTTGCGTTACTTTTTTCGCAAATACGCGAAAGCTTGC
>NW_021214438.1:0-615 GCF_002162155.2 Triticum dicoccoides | reverse complement strand
CACCAACCGGGACCAAAGGCATGTGCCTGCCAAAGCCGCAGTGCGGTGGGATGTTTAGTCCCACCTCGCTAGCTGAGGAGCGGCCGCACCTGTTTATAAGCGCTGCCCCGCCATCTCCATCGAACTCCTCAGAACTGCAGGCCTTTGGGCCTAATCTCACACCGCTATGCCTGTGGGCCTGGTGGGCCTTCTGCGGGACTGAATCCTGGCCCATGGATGGGCTTCTAGTCGTATTCAGGCCATGGTGGCCCAGTAGGTGGCATTTTTTTACTATTTATTTTTTCATTTCTACTTAGAACTAAATACTTATAGGTTTTTAGTGATTTTTTTCTTTTAGGTCACAAAAATTATAAACTTTCTGTTAGTGTCATTAGTTTTAAAATTTGAATAGTTGAAATTTGAATTTTTTAAATTTTGTGTGAATCACTAGTTTATGAATAACTTTACTATAAAAATTGATTTTTGAGTCATTCTTTTTCCTGCTATTTAATATTACTATGTTTTATCATTACTATTTATTTTGTTTTGTTTTTTGCTTTATTTTTTAATTCTTTTTGCTTTTAGTTTTAGAAAAATTATAAACTTTCTGTTAGTGCCATTAGTTTTCAAATTTGA
>NW_021214437.1:0-1150 GCF_002162155.2 Triticum dicoccoides | reverse complement strand
TAGGGGAGAACACTTCTTGAAATTTTTGTAAGGGATCATCTTATTTACTACCGTCGTCCTAAGTAAACAAGATGCATAAACATAATAAACATCACATGCAATTATATAGTTGTGACATGATATGGCCAATATCATATAGCTCCATTGATCTTCATCTTCGGGGCTCCATGATCATCTTGTCACCGGCTTGACACCATGATCTCCATCATCATGATCTCCATCATCGTGTCTTCATGAAGTTGTCACGCCAACGACTACTTCTACTTCTATGACTAACGTTTAGCAATAAAGTAAAGTAGTTTACATGGCGTTATTCAATGACACGCAGGTCATACAAAAAATAAAGACAACTCCTATGGCTCCTGCCGGTTGTCATACTCATCGACATGCAAGTCGTGAATCCTATTACAAAGAACATGATCTCATACATCACAATTCATCATTCATCACAACTTCTAGCCATATCACATCACATGATCAATCGCTGCAAAAACAAGTTAGACGTCCTCTAATTGTTGTTGCATCTTTTACGTGGCTGCAATTGGGTTCTAGCAAGAATGTTTTCTTACCTACGAATCACCACAACGTGATTTTGTCAACTTCTATTTACCCTTCATAAGGGCCCTGTTCATCGATTCCGCTCCAACTAAAGTGGGAGAGACAGACACCCGCCAGCCACCTTATGCAACTAGTGCATGTCAGTCGGTGGAACCGGTCTCACGTAAGCGTACATGTAAGGTTGGTCCGGGCCGCTTCATCCCACAATACCGTTGAGCAAGAAAAGACTAGTAGAGGCAAGTAAGATGACAAAATCCACGCCCACAACAAAATTGTGTTCTACTCGTGCAAAGAGAACTACGCATAGACCTAGCTCATGATGCCACTGTTGGGGAACGTTGCAGAAAATTAAAAAATTTCCTACGGTTTCACCAAGATCCATCTATGAGTTCATCTAAGCAACGAGTCAAGGGAGAGAGTTTGCATCTACATACCACTTGTAGATCGCGTGCGGAAGCTTGCAAGGTGATGATGTAGTCGTACTCGACGTGATTCGAATCACCGATGACCAAGTGCTGAACGGACAGCACCTCCGCGTTCAACACACGTACGGGACGGGAGACGTCTCCTCCTTCTTGATCCAGCAAGGGGG
>NW_021214436.1:0-1056 GCF_002162155.2 Triticum dicoccoides | reverse complement strand
TTTCAACCAATGTTTAATTGTGTATGTTTTCCTCGAGCATACATCATTATACCATTTGATCTGACAAATGTCATCTTCTTGTTCACATTATTGTGGAAATCCATCTTTTGAAAATCTCAATGAATTGTCGCTGAGTCAATCAGCCACCTCCTCACCTCTCCTTGGTTTAATGATGAACTATTGTTTCAGGAACCCGCTCCCATAGTTCATTTCCCGAGAATCTTGCAATGCCATTTCAACGATTTGTGTTGCGCCTTTTCTTCTCGGACATCCTGAGTCTGAGGCATCATGACACCAATTGGATCTGAATCTCGGTCAGATATGATGGTTGGGACAACTTTCCACGAGTTATGTTGTTTGTCCTTTGATGACCCGGTAACATGATGTCATGCCTAGCACCCCCCACCCCCCTGGCTGGAGGACCTATCATTATAGATTCCTTTTCAGCAAGGTTATCCGTTCATCCATGGGGAAATTGTAAGACTTATTCTACAAGTTATTCCTGATGGATCCTTCGTGTTTCCAAAGTCTGATCTTCACCTGAAGACCATGTCAATGCTATCTCGAAGCATGTCAATGGTACTACGATTTGCAACAGGAACATTTGAAGCACGATGCTAGATTTATTTATCATTTATCCTAACACCGTTGTATGGGTAATATCATGAGATTCTCCCCCCCCTTAACTAAATGGTTTTCTACTTTATATCCTGTCATGGATATCTTGCTCTGCTTGTCCTTGGGAAGGATATACCCTTGAATTATGTGTTTTAACACATTTTCCTTTCCATTGTTCTGTTTAATCTGATATTCATATTTTCCTTTCCATTGTTGTGTTTGTCATTCTTGTGATCTATATAATCTAAGCAGTAAAGATTCACTGCTTATGTAAACACCTCGATGTATAATTGGTCAGTAAGACCCTGTTTCTATTGTTGATGACATTTTGGTAACCGCCGACGGACGAGAACTTTGCCTCTTGGCCCGCCTCGTTTCAACGAGCAGGAAAATGGTTCTCTTTGTCCCTCGCCCTTGGTACCGACATTGTTGCCAACA
>NW_021214435.1:0-1112 GCF_002162155.2 Triticum dicoccoides | reverse complement strand
ATTTTTCATATATAATTTGTCCAATTTGGAGTTACAGAATAAAAGTTATGAATTTTTGAAGTTTAAATTATATTCTGGAATTTCCTGATTTAAATTAAATCCAGAAAATCAATTACTGCGTCAGCCTGACGTCAGTGTGACGTCAGCAGGTCAACGGAACAGGTCTGGGTCAAACCTGACAGTGGGTCCCGCATGTCAGGGTGATTATTTTAATTAAAACTTAATTAAAACTAATCCTGTTTAATTAACAGGGCTGGGCCCCACCTGTCATTGACTCAGGGGAGTCAACCAGGGCCCACCCGTGGTCAAACCCGGGTCGGCTGCACCGGCGTTTAGCCGCCGGCGAGCCCGACGCGGCGGCGGGAGTGGTTTTGGCCATTTCGGCCACCAAATGGGCCGCGGAGACCACCGGAGTGGAGCTGAGGACAAACCGCAGCTCTTGGCGGAGTCCGTTGGGGTCGGGGTGGCCGGAGTTGGCGCCGGCGATGACTTTGGCGGCCACCGGGGCTCGGTCGGAGGTGAACTTGGCGCTAGAGGGGTCGGTGAGGCTCGTGGAGTAGCTAGCTAGGTGTTGCGGGACTTGGTGAGTAAGATGGACACCATCTTGTGGCCGGAGGATGACCGGGAGCACGTCGGCGACGAGCTCCACGGCGGTGGGTGCGGTTGAGCTCCGGGAGGTTGCTACACGGCTCGGGAGCAAGAACGGAAGGGAGGGGAAGATGGCCAAGCTCACAGTGAGTGCGACGGAGTCCTTGGTGCGGCCGGAGATGGACCGGAGCGACGACGGCGTTGAAGGGGATCTCCGGCGACGGTGAGCTCGGGCGAGGTCGTTGCGGTGGACTCGGGCGTTGCGAGCGCTCGGGGCTCGGCTGCTCGATGAAGTGGACAGCGGCGGAGCTCCTGGACACGGTGAGAGGACGCACGGGCGGCGGGGCGCACGGCTACGACGAAGGCACGGCGATGGTGGCGTCGGCCATGGCGGGGAAGCGCGAGGGGGAGGAGCTGGAGAGGAGAGGGGGTGTCTGGGGGGTTCGGGGGAGAGAGGGAGGCTGATCCACGGCGTTAGCCGGGCGAGGGAGGCGGCGAGGCGGCGAGCAGGTGCGTGGCGAGCT
>NW_021214434.1:0-1773 GCF_002162155.2 Triticum dicoccoides | reverse complement strand
GGCGGCTTGCTGCCATCATCTACGTGGCCTTTCTGCCGCTCAGCTTCATCCACCGTTTTCTCGTTGCTGGAGATCATGGAATACGCTATGCCTGCATCGAGCAGACACGAGACCTTACACAATACCCGTAAGATCTCATGAACTCCTTCTCAGTTAATCTGTTTTAGGTGATCTAATTCTAGGCTTAAGATCCTGTCACGTTCATCCCTAAGGATTTTTTTCTAACACCAAGAAATCAAAATGATTCTGTCCAAGTGTCCATGGCAAATGAAATATGAAGCATGGTGTTCAAGTTACTAATAAGCTGATCCTGAATCCCTTCTGACAGAGGAGACCATTTGGGGCAAACATATTTCCAGCAAATTTGTGCAAAATCACAGCAAAAAAATAGACGATCTCTGGTTTCTAGGACATACTCATCACACGTGACACATCTGTAGTCCTGAATGAAGAAATTTTTCCTTCGAAGGAGCTATGTGGTGTTCAGCATGTTGTTAATCAACAACCAGAAAAAGAATTTATGTTTCAGTTGAGTGCAGGCTTTCCAAAGACAGGCAATAGCAGGAATGGTTGTAGTCTTCCGAATGAGAATTTTATAGGCCTTGGAAACTGTGGAAGTCATGGCAGCAGAGGGGTATTGCTAACTGTCAGCTTGATCAAATAACACCAAACACAGGATTCAAAGTTTCAGGGTAACAATACGAACCATGTTCTGCAATAGCTACATTAGGTGTGGTCACTGCTCAACTACTAACTGAATCTTTATTTGAAGGTGGTGAAAGGAGTAGTTGGTCGACGTTGAACGTGCAGGCAGGGAGGGAGGGAAGAGATGAGAGCAGGGGCGAGATACCTTGCTCCGTTGGTCCACCACTATGCCATGCCCAGCCGGGGGTTCGCCTCCAGGAACTCGCGCCGGCGTCGGCAGGGCCGTGGGGGAGCGGCCACTACGACCAAGCCAAGGTCCTCGCGCCGGCGTCTTCGGCCAGCTCCTAACCCAGGTCCTCGCGCCCGCGGCTCCCTCTTGCGACCACTACAACCAAGCACAGTCGGGGGTTGCCTCCAGGACCTGGCCCTGCCGCCGTCGCCCAGGTCCTCGCGCCGGCGCTGCGGGAGGTAGCCGGGCAATTTTTGGACGGTAGTATTCCAGGGCTGCCGCGGGGCGAGGTTCCGGTTGCGGTGCCCATGAGTGTCTACTCGTGAGATGAGACGAGTGGATCGGGAGACGACATTGCCATGGGGAATTTTCTTGACGGATCTACCCTCGAAGTAACTAACTGGCCCCATCAAAATTTTGTAACGGTCCCGCTGTTATATGTAATTTCTCGTAATTTTAGTTTTGTAACTCCTCGTAATTTCTATTTTCCTACCGTCAGATTAGGCTGGATGGATGGCTCGTAAAATCGCCAATCACTGTAACAATTATAAACTATAATATGTACACAGTGCTAGAAAATATTTACATTCCCGCATCCGTATATTTGCATAATAGTGTGGACAATATATCACTTTCCTACTTGAAAGGATAAATTGAGAGGGTATTTGTTGAAGAGAAAAAATGTCAAGATGAGCCATGGATTAATGAGATTATCAAATCCAGTCCAATGCAACCGAGGAGTAACCAAACTTTATTGGAAGTGAAGTGGTATTTCTATTCAGATACCTTCATCACCTGTCATGGTAATTTTCTATGTGTATAATGTGTTATGAACATTTCCAAATTTCACTAAGCAGGAGCGTATGTGCAATATATGCCAACAATACTTGTATATGTTT
>NW_021214433.1:0-1155 GCF_002162155.2 Triticum dicoccoides | reverse complement strand
ATTACGGAACGAGTAAAGAGACTTGCCGTTAACGAGATTGAACTAGGTATTGGATACCGACGATCGAATCTCGGGCAAGTAACATACCGATGACAAAGGGAACAACGTATGTTGTTATGCGGTCTGACCGATAAAGATCTTCGTAGAATATGTAGGAGCCAATATGGGCATCCAGGTCCCGCTATTGGTTATTGACCAGAGACATGTCTCGGTCATGTCTACATTGTTCTCGAACCCGTAGGGTCCGCACGCTTAAGGTTACGATGACAGTTATATTATGAGTTTATGCATTTTGATGTACCGAAGGTTGTTCGGAGTCCCGGATGTGATCACGGACATGACGAGGAGTCTCGAAATGGTCGAGACGTAAAGATTGATATATTGGAAGCCTATGTTTGGACATCGGAAGTGTTCCGGGTGAAATCGGGATTTTACCGGGTTACCGGGAGGTTACCGGACCCCCCCGGGAGCCATATGGGCCATCATGGGCCTTAGTGGAAAGGAGAAAGGGGCAGCCCAAGGTGGCTGCGCCTCTTTCCCCTCCCCTAGTCCTATTAGGACTAGGAGAAGGTGGCCGGCCCCCCTCTCTCCCTTCCCCTCCGAGGAATCCTAGTTGGACTAGGATTGGGGGGAGGAATCCTACTCCCAGAGGGAGTAGGACTCTCCTGCGCCTCCCTCTTTGGCCGGCCAGCCTCCCCTCCTCTCCTCCTTTATATACGGAGGCAGGGGCACCTCTAAACACACAAGTTTACACAAGTTGATCCACGTGATCGATTCCTTAGCCGTGTGCGGTGCCCCCTGCCACCATATTCCTCGATAATACTGTAGCGGAGTTTAGGCGAAGCCCTGCTGCTGTAGTTCATCAAGATCGTCACCACGCCGTCGTGCTGACGAAACTCTTCCCCGACACTTTGCTGGATCGGAGTCCGGGGATCGTCATCGAGCTGAACGTGTGCTCGAACTCGGAGGTGCCGTAGTTTCGGTGCTTGATCGGTTGGATCGTGAAGACGTACGACTACTTCCTCTATTTCGTGTCATTGCTTCCGCAGTCGGTCTGCGTTGGGTACGTAGACAACACTCTCCTCTCGTTGCTATGCATCACATGATCCTGTGTGCGCGTAGGAAATTTTTTTGAAATTACTACGAAACCCAACA
>NW_021214432.1:0-1270 GCF_002162155.2 Triticum dicoccoides | reverse complement strand
TGATCTGCCTGAGCAGAGGGTTTTCTATTCAATCTTGTAACAGGAAATGTATACTTTAGCATTACATGCCACTTCTTTAATTAATACACTATAGTCCATTCAAGCAGACATAAAGATGACAAAGAGCACATACACTCTAGGGGTACGTTTGGTTTACCACCAACACCAGCCTTACCAAAAAATCGGCTCGCCAACGGGATTTGGCTGCCGTTTGGACAAGCACCAAAAAATTGGCTCGCGCAGCCCGCGTGGAAAGCCTGCGTGTTATTCTCGCCAATTTGTGGGCGCGCGAGGGCGTGGAAAATGCTCGCCAAATAATTGGCAGCATGCCCTCGCCCGCTCTTTATGTGGGTCCCGCTCCGTTTTTGGTTTTATACCATGCTCCCGTCGAGTGTTTGTTAGTAAAAGACATCGGTACGGCAGATTAATCGCATGGGTAGCTACGTGATGACCGAGCAGTTGTTTGAAATCATGGATGGATTTTTACATTGACGTGTTGTTTGGATGGATCAATCCCGTGTAAGCAGCTGCCCAACATAGTTTTGTTACTATACTGGTTTTTCCTTCTGTGCGGGTAGGGACTAATGGTCACAAAACCACTACTAATTATCTTGATTCTCTATACTATTGAATGTTTATTTTTGGCTTATTATAGTTAATTGATTTCTATAGTACAGAAAAACTTATTTTTTAATGTGTCTCTTTCTTTGTTGGCTCGAGGTACAGCCAAATTAAAATCAAATCAAACACTAATCAATCCAGCTACTCCTACAAAGCATTTGGTAACTCAGCTAGTGGCAAACCAAATGAAGTCTCGGCAATTTTATCAAAATTTTGGCAAGTACATTGGCTACAATCCAAACAATGTTAACTTACCAAAATTTTGGTCATGCCCTCACACAGGTCATGCCAATTTTTTGGCTGGGCTAGCTGGGGCACAAACCAAACACACACTAAATCTAAAGATGGTGCACATGCAAGAAAATAAAATAAAATAGGCCTGCTATAGCACCATAAAAAAAATGCACGCTTGGCGTATTCTAGCAGACAACTCTATCACGGAGCATTCAGCAATACTTCCATACAAATACTCTTACAAGCTACTGCACGAGTTCCAAATCAGATTCTTTGCTTGGATAAAAGAAACAAGTGAAAACAAGTTATGTTTGTCATTACATGCGAGCATGAAGATTGAATAATTTAATAGTGATATTGTCGTGTGGTTTATATGTTTTGGCGTCATTTTATATCTATAATGTAAGCATATTGG
>NW_021214431.1:0-1765 GCF_002162155.2 Triticum dicoccoides | reverse complement strand
ATATCTCAAAATAATCATAAAGAATCAAACTTCTCATAGTATTCAACACACTTTATATGAAGGTTTTTATTATACCCATCTTGGATGCCCATCATATTAGGACTAATTTTATAACCAAAGCAATTTACCATGCTTTTCTAAAAGACTCTCAAAATAATATAAGTGAAGCACTAGAGATAAACAATTTCTATAAAATAAAACCACCACCGTGCTCTAAAAAGATATAAGTGAAGCACCAGAGCAAAATTGTCTAGCTCAAAAGATATAAGTGAAGCACATAGAGTATTCTAATAAATTCCGATTCATGCGTGTCTCTCCCAAAAGGTGTGTATAACAAGGATGATTATGGTAAAGTAAAAAGCAAAGACTCAAATCATACAAGACGCTCCAAGCAAAACACATATCATGTGGTGAATAAAAATATAACCTCAAGTAAAGTTATCGATAGACGAAGACGAAAGAGGGGATGCCTTCCGAGGCATCCCCAAGCTTAGGCTTTTGGTTGTCCTTGAATTTTACCTTGGGGTGCCTTGGGAATCCCCAAGCTTAGGCTCTTTCCACTCCTTATTCCAAAATCCATTAAATCTTTACCCAAAAACTTAAAAACTTCACAACACAAAACTTCAACAGAAAATCTCATGAGCTCCGTTAGTATAAGAAAATAAACCACCACTTTAAGGTATTGTAGTGAACTCATTCTTTATTTATATTGATGTCAAACCTACTGTATTCCAACTTCCCTATGGTTCATACCCCCCGATACTACTCATAGATTCATCAAAATAAGCAAACAACACATGAAAAATAGAATCTATCAAAAACAGAACAATATGTAGCAATCTGTAACTTTCGAATACTTTTGTAACTCTAAAAATTCTGAAGTAAATTGGTGGACGTGAGGAATTTGTCTATTAATCATCTGCAAAATAAACCTAAAAGCACTCTTTTGTAAAAAAGACAGCTATTCTCGTGAGCGCAAAAGTTTCTGTTTTTTACAGCAAGATCGCAAAGACTTCACCCAAGTCTTCCCAAAGGTTCTACTTGGCACAAACACTAAATAAAATATAAAACCACATCTAAACAGAAGCTAGATGAATTATTTATTACTAAATAGGAGCAAAAATCAAAGAACAAAAGTAAAATTGGGTTGCCTCCCAACAAGCGCTATCATTTAGCGCCCCTAGCTAGGCATAAAAACATGAATAGATCTAGGTATTTCTATAATAATGATACGGCAAATCGCGAAAACTCATGTCATACTCCCTACGTTCAGCAGCAAGTTTTTTTTGTGGCTAGCAAAAGTAATCAAAAGGGCTAAATTTAATGGGACAAAAGTCCCCAAGATCAAGGTCCGAAGGAATTGGTTCCTCCTTTGGCTCCTCATATTGCACAACCAATTCATCATTATAAGCATTCTTTTGGCAAAAAGTCATGAGCCTTTGTTCAAGAGGAAAACCTAACCCATTGTTCTGAATAGCAAAATTATCATTAAGTTCAGAAATCCTATCAACTAGAACATCGGTAGGAACCTTTTTTCTAAGGTTTTCATTATAAGCAACATGATCTAAAGATCGTAAACGCATTATGTCTTCTTGATTAAAAAAATTGCTTCTATGGGAGGACGACCAACATCCACCCTATAATGCACGAAAATTTCATTGGCCTCTTTCATTATAAATCTGAACTCATATGCTAGAAAGATGGCTGCCGCTCGCTTAACAGAAGAATGCTCTATATTGGAAAACTCCAGAAAAATCCTTTGTAT
>NW_021214430.1:0-1268 GCF_002162155.2 Triticum dicoccoides | reverse complement strand
AACCCGTCTCTCCTTTAGCACTGCCTTCCACCCTCAGTCGAGCGGTCAAGTGGAACGCGTCAACCAGATTCTAGAAGACATGCTTCGAGCCTCTGTTATCTCATTCGGAATGGATTGGGAGAAGTGCCTTCCATTTGCCGAATTCGCTTATAACAACAGCTATCAATCTAGCTTGGGTAAAGCCCCTTTTGAAGTTCTCTATGGACGACGGTGTCGAACACCCCTTAACTGGTCAGAGACCGGGGAAAGACAATTCTTTGGCCCGGATATGATTCAGGAAGCAGAAGAACAAGTTCGCATCGTTCGTGAAAAGTTGAAAACAGCCCAATCTCGTCAAAAGAGTCAATATGACCGAAAACATAAGGCTATGACTTTCGAGGTTGACGAGAAGGCTTATCTTCGGGTCACCCCTCTGAAGGGAACCCATCGTTTCGGTATCAAAGGAAAATTGGCTCCTCGTTACATTGGACCTTTTCGCATTCTTGCCAAACGAGGAGAAGTTGCCTACCAGTTGGAACTACCTCCGCACCTCTCCAGAGTTCACGATGTCTTCCACGTTTCCCAACTCAGGCGTTGCTTCTCGGATCCTATCCGTGAAGTGGACCACGAAACGCTTGATCTCCAGGATAATCTTACATATCGAGAGTACCCCATTCGTATCCTCGATCAGGCCGAGCGTACCACTCGACGCCAGAACATCAAGTTCCTCAAAGTACAATGGTCGCACCATTCTGAGGATGAAGCAACTTGGGAAAGGGAGGATCGTCTTCGACTTGAGTACCCCGCCTTCTTCCCGGAGGAACCCAAATCTCGGGACGAGATTCTTTTGAGTGGGGGTGAGTTGTCACACCCTAGCTAGCCATGCATTAGAGTGTTGCATCATGTTTATTCTTTCATCAGAAACTTGAAATGGGGATGACAGAACCCCCAGTCCCCTTTGAAACCAACTAGGGTTTACTAAAATAATTTTCAATGAACCTGAAATGCCCTTCTAAAATGTCCATCATTTTTGTCTTGGTTCAGAACCTCTGCCAAAAGTGGTGCACATTTTCCTAGGCCATCTTAGGGTTTTTGAATTAATTCATAAATATTTGAATTTGGGCATTTAAAATTATATAAAATATTTAAATGCTCAAATACCTCCAAACTAAAATGTTTCATGTTGGAAATAATCCAGCTATGGACCAGGAGTGATTTGGTGATTTTTGAAGTTGCCTAGGTATTTTATTTAATTCAACAAAGTTGCAGAAGTATTAGAAAAACAGAAA
>NW_021214429.1:0-1031 GCF_002162155.2 Triticum dicoccoides | reverse complement strand
CGGCCCCCGTTGGCCTCGGGCGCGGGCGCGGGCGCCGTGTCCTCCTGGGGTGCGCCCGAACGGGCATCGCCCCGCGCGCCCGCTTGCCCGTTTGCCCCTCGGGGCCAATGACATGGGGGCCCCACCCCCCACACAACAGAACGTTTTTTTTAATTAAAGCAGGGAATAAAAATAAAATGAAAATGAATTAAAACTAATTAACTAATTAATTAATTAATTAATTAATTAATTAGTCTAATTAATTCTGATTAATTAACCCTAATCACTAATTAACCTAATTAACTAATGTTAATTAACTCTGATTAGGTTAATTAGATATTAGAGAATGATATGCGGGACCCACCTGTCAGGGTTGACTCGGTCAACCCTGTTGACTGATGATGTCAGCATGACATCATACTGATGTCATAAAAGCATTTTCGAAATTAATTAAATAATTAATTAAATTCCTGAAATTAATAAAATCTTTTAAAAATCATATCTTTTAATCCGTAATCCGGATTAAAATATTTTCAACGTGAAAGTTGCTCAGAACGACGTGACGAATCCGGATACGCAGTCCGTTCGTCCACCACACGCCTTTAACCTATCGAACCTGCAAACTTTCCTCTCCGGTTCATCTGTCTGACAGACGTCCGGAACCGGGAAAACTTCCCCGGATGTTTTTCCCCCCTAACCAGTACCCCCTCATACCACGTTAGGGCACGCCTAGCATCACTTCTTGACATGTCATGCATCGATATGCATCTGTTTACTTGGTATTCATTGTTTCTTCCCCCTCTTCTCTCCGGTAGACTACGAGACCGACGCTGCTGCTGCCCAGTTCGACTACGGAGTTGACGACCCCTCTCTCTTGCCAGAGCAACCAGGCAAGCCCCCCCCTTGATCACCAGATATCGCCTATTCTTATCTATACTGCTTGCATTAGAGTAGTGTAGCATGTTACTGCTTTCCGTTGATCCTATTCTGATGCATAGCCTGACATTGTTGCTACACCTGTTGATACCTTACCTGCAATCCTAAATGCTTAG
>NW_021214428.1:0-2688 GCF_002162155.2 Triticum dicoccoides | reverse complement strand
CCACTTTTGGGCCGGTCCACGTGTCAACATATCATAGGCCCATCTCGACCGTTGGATGAGTGACACCTGTGCCAACGCGGAGCTGACATGTGGATCCGTCAGCCAATGAGAATTTTACACGTGGAAAATCGGCATTGGTCGTGGCTGTTAACGCGTTATCGGATCCAAAATCCGACCCGATAGCTTAACGGCGTTCCGTTACGGTGGATGCCACGTGTGAGTCGCCCTTGACGAAAGCACTTCTGTGACGTGCGATTTAGCGTCATGGAAGTGGACACTTCCGTGATGATAATTTTGGTAATGTCATGGAACACTTCTACGACAGCATAGGTATGACTATGTTGATTCTGTCATAAATTTGTCATGGATGTACATGCATGACAAAAAACACGACCTACTATGACAAACACGTATCATCACGGAAGTGTATTTTTTTGTAGTGGATCCAAAGTTTCCAAATCACGTCTATAGACTCAACAAGGCCCTCTATGGCCTCAAGCAAGCACCTCGGGCATGGTATGATACATTGAAGGAATTCCTCACGAAGAAAGGCTTCCAACCCGGTTCACATGACCCAACTCTTTTCACCAAAGCATATGATGATGAATTATTCGTGTGCCAAATATACGTTGATGATATTATCTTTGGCTGTACTAACCAATGTTACAGTGACGAATTTGCCTATACGATGGGTGAGGAATATCAAATGTCCATGATGGGAGAGTTGAAATTCTTCTTAGGTCTTAAAATTTGTCAACAACACAATGGCATATTCATATCCCAGGAGAAATACCTCAAGGATGTGTTGAGGAAATTTGGCATGCAAGACTGTAAAGGCGTTGTCGGTGTCAAAACCGGCAGATCTCGGGTAGGGGGTCCCGAACTGTGCGTCTAGGCGGATGGTAACAGGAGACAAGGGACACGATGTTTTTACCCAGGTTCGGGCCCTCTGGATGGAGGTAAAACCCTACTCCTGCTTGATTGATATTGATGATATGGGTAGTACAAGAGTAGATCTACCACGAGATCAGAGAGGCTAAACCCTAGAAGCTAGCCTATGGTATGATTGTTGTTTGTCCTACGGATTAAAACCCTCCGGTTTATATAGGCACCAAAGAGGGTTAGGGTTACACAGAGTCGGTTACAATGGTAGGAGATCTACATATCCGTATCGCCAAGCTTGCCTTCCACGCCAAGGAAAGTCCCATCCGGACATGGGACGAAGTCTTCAATCTTGTATCTTCATAGTCCAGGAGTCCGACCGAAGATGATAGTTCGGCTATCCGGACACCCCCTAGTCCGGGACTCCCTCAGTAGCCCCTGAACCAGGCTTCAATGATGACGAGTCCGGCGCGCATATTGTCTTCGGCATTGCAAGGCGGGTTCCTCCTCCGAATACTTCATAGAAGATTTTGAACACAAGGATACTGTTCGGCTTTGCAAAATAAGTTCCACATACCACCGTAGAGAGAATAATATTTACACAACTTCAATCTGCTGACGTATTCCGTGGTGTGACATCACACCACGACCAAGCCTTTATTCGAATCGTTTTTACTGTCCCACCTTAGCGCGTTTAGCGATGCAGTTTCCTTGGCACGTCTTGTCAAAGCAGAGATCGTGTCCCCTTATTTAGGGATTCTCATCAATGCGGGCGTGGGTAACCCAACCGTGTCCGTTGGCACGTCTCCTCTATCGAAGGTGGGTCCCGAACGGTCACGGGGGAGGCTCTTGGTATTCAACCTCTTTATAAAGAGACCAAGGCTCCACTCCCTTCTTTCAATCTCAATCGAATCCGCCCCTCGCCTCGAGTTCCAACACCCAAAGCTCCAGATTCAGGCGCTTCGGACCTTTGATGATGTCTGGCTCCGACCTGCAAGGCCGGTGGATGCCTTCCTCCGTTATGGAAGGAGATGTGTTAAAGCTAAGAGAGGCCAGGTATCTAACCGGCGAAATTTCGCATAGGCTGCTTGCCCAAGGGCATGTTATTCCCACTCCCAAGCCTGGTGAAAGCGTGGTGTTCGCGTCTCACTTCCTTCGGGGGTTAAGCTTCCCGACGGACCCCTTCGTGAGGGGGCTCCTGTTTTACTATGGGTTGGAATTTCACGACTTGGATCCGGAGTCCATCCTCCACATCTCATCATTCATTGTCGTGTGCGAAGCCTTCCTCCGCATTACCCCTCACTTCGGATTGTGGCTCAAGACCTTCAAAGTGGAGCCGAAGATGATCAAGGGGCAACAGGCAGAGTGCGGAGGGGCGGTTATAAGCAAAAATGCCGATGCTCCATGGCCCGAGGGCTCTTTTCAAGGGGAGCTCAGTTTATGGCAACAAGAGTGGTTTTATATCACAGCTCCCAGGGGCACCAAATGGGTGGCGCCACCTGCCTTTCGCTCGGGTCCTCCACCGTGGCTGGCGTCATGGTTCAATAAAGGGCTTGACTGGGGGCCGTCCAAGGACGTGCCCTTGCTGCAGGGCGGCATTCGAGACCTCCTAGAGAGAGAGATCACTTTGGTCGTAGTAGCGCAGGTCATGCTGATTCGTCGCATCCTTCCCTGCAGACGTCGCCCCCTCCGCCTGTGGGAAGTTAACCCGGAGGGACCACGAGCTCTCCACCATTTTATGGGCGCGACGCCCGTGGAGATGTACAAGCTTTTCTTCGGATCACAAGAGATGTGTCTGGACTTGAC
>NW_021214427.1:0-2688 GCF_002162155.2 Triticum dicoccoides | reverse complement strand
CCACTTTTGGGCCGGTCCACGTGTCAACATATCATAGGCCCATCTCGACCGTTGGATGAGTGACACCTGTGCCAACGCGGAGCTGACATGTGGATCCGTCAGCCAATGAGAATTTTACACGTGGAAAATCGGCATTGGTCGTGGCTGTTAACGCGTTATCGGATCCAAAATCCGACCCGATAGCTTAACGGCGTTCCGTTACGGTGGATGCCACGTGTGAGTCGCCCTTGACGAAAGCACTTCTGTGACGTGCGATTTAGCGTCATGGAAGTGGACACTTCCGTGATGATAATTTTGGTAATGTCATGGAACACTTCTACGACAGCATAGGTATGACTATGTTGATTCTGTCATAAATTTGTCATGGATGTACATGCATGACAAAAAACACGACCTACTATGACAAACACGTATCATCACGGAAGTGTATTTTTTTGTAGTGGATCCAAAGTTTCCAAATCACGTCTATAGACTCAACAAGGCCCTCTATGGCCTCAAGCAAGCACCTCGGGCATGGTATGATACATTGAAGGAATTCCTCACGAAGAAAGGCTTCCAACCCGGTTCACATGACCCAACTCTTTTCACCAAAGCATATGATGATGAATTATTCGTGTGCCAAATATACGTTGATGATATTATCTTTGGCTGTACTAACCAATGTTACAGTGACGAATTTGCCTATACGATGGGTGAGGAATATCAAATGTCCATGATGGGAGAGTTGAAATTCTTCTTAGGTCTTAAAATTTGTCAACAACACAATGGCATATTCATATCCCAGGAGAAATACCTCAAGGATGTGTTGAGGAAATTTGGCATGCAAGACTGTAAAGGCGTTGTCGGTGTCAAAACCGGCAGATCTCGGGTAGGGGGTCCCGAACTGTGCGTCTAGGCGGATGGTAACAGGAGACAAGGGACACGATGTTTTTACCCAGGTTCGGGCCCTCTGGATGGAGGTAAAACCCTACTCCTGCTTGATTGATATTGATGATATGGGTAGTACAAGAGTAGATCTACCACGAGATCAGAGAGGCTAAACCCTAGAAGCTAGCCTATGGTATGATTGTTGTTTGTCCTACGGATTAAAACCCTCCGGTTTATATAGGCACCAAAGAGGGTTAGGGTTACACAGAGTCGGTTACAATGGTAGGAGATCTACATATCCGTATCGCCAAGCTTGCCTTCCACGCCAAGGAAAGTCCCATCCGGACATGGGACGAAGTCTTCAATCTTGTATCTTCATAGTCCAGGAGTCCGACCGAAGATGATAGTTCGGCTATCCGGACACCCCCTAGTCCGGGACTCCCTCAGTAGCCCCTAAACCAGGCTTCAATGATGACGAGTCCGGCGCGCATATTGTCTTCGGCATTGCAAGGCGGGTTCCTCCTCTGAATACTTCATAGAAGATTTTGAACACAAGGATACTGTTCGGCTTTGCAAAATAAGTTCCACATACCACCGTAGAGAGAATAATATTTACACAACTTCAATCTGCTGACGTATTCCGTGGTGTGACATCACACCACGACCAAGCCTTTATTCGAATCGTTTTTACTGTCCCACCTTAGCGCGTTTAGCGATGCAGTTTCCTTGGCACGTCTTGTCAAAGCAGAGATCGTGTCCCCTTATTTAGGGATTCTCATCAATGCGGGCGTGGGTAACCCAACCGTGTCCGTTGGCACGTCTCCTCTATCGAAGGTGGGTCCCGAACGGTCACGGGGGAGGCTCTTGGTATTCAACCTCTTTATAAAGAGACCAAGGCTCCACTCCCTTCTTTCAATCTCAATCGAATCCGCCCCTCGCCTCGAGTTCCAACACCCAAAGCTCCAGATTCAGGCGCTTCGGACCTTTGATGATGTCTGGCTCCGACCTGCAAGGCCGGTGGATGCCTTCCTCCGTTATGGAAGGAGATGTGTTAAAGCTAAGAGAGGCCAGGTATCTAACCGGCGAAATTTCGCATAGGCTGCTTGCCCAAGGGCATGTTATTCCCACTCCCAAGCCTGGTGAAAGCGTGGTGTTCGCGTCTCACTTCCTTCGGGGGTTAAGCTTCCCGACGGACCCCTTCGTGAGGGGGCTCCTGTTTTACTATGGGTTGGAATTTCACGACTTGGATCCGGAGTCCATCCTCCACATCTCATCATTCATTGTCGTGTGCGAAGCCTTCCTCCGCATTACCCCTCACTTCGGATTGTGGCTCAAGACCTTCAAAGTGGAGCCGAAGATGATCAAGGGGCAACAGGCAGAGTGCGGAGGGGCGGTTATAAGCAAAAATGCCGATGCTCCATGGCCCGAGGGCTCTTTTCAAGGGGAGCTCAGTTTATGGCAACAAGAGTGGTTTTATATCACAGCTCCCAGGGGCACCAAATGGGTGGCGCCACCTGCCTTTCGCTCGGGTCCTCCACCGTGGCTGGCGTCATGGTTCAATAAAGGGCTTGACTGGGGGCCGTCCAAGGACGTGCCCTTGCTGCAGGGCGGCATTCGAGACCTCCTAGAGAGAGAGATCACTTTGGTCGTAGTAGCGCAGGTCATGCTGATTCGTCGCATCCTTCCCTGCAGACGTCGCCCCCTCCGCCTGTGGGAAGTTAACCCGGAGGGACCACGAGCTCTCCACCATTTTATGGGCGCGACGCCCGTGGAGATGTACAAGCTTTTCTTCGGATCACAAGAGATGTGTCTGGACTTGAC
>NW_021214426.1:0-1062 GCF_002162155.2 Triticum dicoccoides | reverse complement strand
TTTTTCTTTTTCAAAATCTTAAAAATACAAATAATATATCAAAAAATTCAGAAAAATAAAACTAATTCAATTCAAAATGTTAAAAATACAAATAATATATCAAAAAATTCAGAAAAATACAACTAATTCAATTCAAAATCTTAAAAATACAAATAATATATCAAAAATTTAAGAAAAATAAAACTAATTCAATTCTATATGTTAAAAATACAAATAATATATCAAAAAATTCAGAAAAATAGAACTAATTCAATTCAATATGTTAAAAACACAAATATTATATCAAAAAATTCAGAAAAATAAAACTAATTCAATTCAAAATTCTAAAAATACAAATAATATATCAAAAAAGTAAGAAAAATAAAACTAATTCAATTCAAAATAATATACCAAAGGCCGGCCGTCGGCTATGGTGGTACGGCCGGACTCTGCAGAGCGTCATGGACTACATCACGGCCGGCGATATCCCCCGCCTGCGCTACCCTCAGTTCGAGGCACGAGCGCCGCCCGACGACAGCGACGACAGCAGCGATGACGACGGCGGCAACTTAGAAGGCGACCACTACCAGTACAACGGCGGCGGCTATGAAGACTACGAGTATGCAAATTATACGCCTAGGCAGGAGTATGACTAAATCACTCCAAATTTCATGTATCATCAGTGGTATCTCGAATCATTCGAAAATGGACACCAAACACATCACGGGTAATATAATTCACATGATCCATTCAACAAAGTTTGGTACAATAAATTATTACACATCATTTCTTCCCTTGTGTCCCTGCTTGCTTACGATTGTGCCGTATCCATGGAGCATCCTCATCATTTAACTTAATGCTTGGGTCGGTGTTCACTTTGAAGGGCGGAATTTCAGCAAACATATTATAATCTTCTGACATGTCTGTCTTGTCCTCCACTCCCACGATGTTTCTTTTCCCTGAAAGAACAATGTGGCGCTTTGGATCATCGCATGATGTACTGATCGTTTTCTTATCTTTCCGTTTCCTCGGTTTGCTACTCATGTCCTTCACATAGAAAACCTGAGCGACATCTTTCGCTAG
>NW_021214425.1:0-747 GCF_002162155.2 Triticum dicoccoides | reverse complement strand
CGCTTTGGGACACCAAAACGGTGAGTAATAGTCCATGAAACGGGCCAGAATCAGCCAAAATTGCGACTATTGACGACGTACACATAAACGCACCCCGGGGATTGTGAATGTGGAAATAGCGCTGGGACCCCATAATGGTGAGTAATAGTCCATGGAAGAGCCCAGAATCGAACAAAATTAGGATTGCTGGTGAGCGACACGTAAACGCACCCCGGGGTGCGTCAATCATGGAAATCGCTCCGGGACCCCAAAACGATGAGTAATAATCCATGAAACGGGGCAGAGTCAGCCAAAACTGCGAGTGTGGATGACCGACACATAAATGCACCCCAGGGATCGTCAATCATGGAAATCGCTCTAGGACCCCAAAACGGTGAGTAATAGTGCACGAAATGAACCAGAGTTGGCCAAAATTGTGAGTGTTGATAACCGACATGTAAACGCACCCTGCGGTTTGTCAGTTGTGGAAATCACACCGGGGCCCCAAAACTAGGTAATAGTCACGAAACGGGACAGAATCGGCCAAAACTGCGAGTGTTGATGATCGACACGCAAACGCACCCCAGGGTTCGTCAATCGTGGAAATCACTCCAGGACCCCAAAACAGTGAGTAATAGTCCAAGAGACGGGCCAAAATCGGCCAAAACTGCGAGTGTTTATGACCGACACATAAATGCACCCAGGGATGGTCAATCATGGAAATCGCTCTAGGACCCGAAAACGGTGAGTAATAGTGCACGAAATGAA
>NW_021214424.1:0-687 GCF_002162155.2 Triticum dicoccoides | reverse complement strand
GCAGCGACGCTTGGGGGGTTGGGGTCGAGGTGGCCATCGCGCGTAGGAATGGAGATGGAGGCCGGGGGCTCTAACTTGGATTGGATCTGGGCGGCAGCGGCGATTGGGAGAAGGGGGCTAGGGTTTCGTGGGTGGATGAGGATGAGAGGGATACGGGGTGATTCGGGAGGGGGTGAGAGCGACGAGGGGGGTGTGGGATGCCGTCGGATCCGGGCGCATCCGACGGTGCTTAAGCCATGATCTGCGTGAGCTGATTTTAGACCTATCAGAACAGAGTATCCCCTTTGATGATGTTAAGACCATTTAAATTGGTCATAATCGATTGAAAATAAGATTTTGAATCATGTCTGTTATTTGACTACCTGAGAAATTTATAAAAATATGGAAATAGAAAACCTTCGCATTGTGTCACCAAGTGTGAACTACTTTTCAGTAAAAATAACAAACTTTGAATATTGTTAATATCATTAAAAAAGTGTTCTAAGATATGAGTTTTTTGTAAGCGAATCATTTTTCGAGTGTCCAAAATGATTTTTTTATAAAGAACCTAGCAAATATTTGTTGCAAATTTGGAGCACATCTATTTTATAATTCACAATCATAGCACGTGTGGAGCACATCAAATACTTTTTCAAGCTTATGTAGTTGTGTTTTTCTATTTGTTTCTCTTGTGTTTTTTGCACAAGG
>NW_021214423.1:0-548 GCF_002162155.2 Triticum dicoccoides | reverse complement strand
CCCTCCATATCCCCCTGTGAGGCCGAGCCTGGAACGAGCCGGAGCAGGCGGCGACGCGGCTTGCCACGGTGCCGCATGCGTAGGCGAGTCCGTCATACCCCGTCGCCCCCCTGTCTATCTTAGGGGTGTGGCTCCGGGGGTTGTGCGCACTTACCCTTTTAATGGAAAAACAGAATGTATGCACTGCGCCTGTCAACCAATCGCACTACGTGCGTTAGCGCGAGGCCGAGCAGGGGGTTGGGAGGGGGGGTCGTGACCCCCCCTCCACATCCCCCTACGAGGCCGAGCCTGGAACGAGCCGGAGCAGGCGGCGACGCGGCTTGCCATGGTGCCTCATGCGTAGGCGAGTCTGTCATACACCATCGCCCTCCTGCCTATCCTAGGGGTGTGGCTCCGGGGGTTGTGCGCGCGTCCCCTTTTAATGGAAAAACAGAATGTTCGCACTGCGCCTGTCAACCAAGCGCACTGCATGCGTTAGCGCGAGGCCGAGCAGGGGGTGGGGATGGGGGGTCGTGACCCCCGTCCAGATCCCCCTGTGAGGCCGAACC
>NW_021214422.1:0-846 GCF_002162155.2 Triticum dicoccoides | reverse complement strand
AGAAAATCAATTACTGCGTCAGCCTGACGTCAGTGTGACGTCAGCAGGTCAACGGAACTGGTCCAGGTCAAACCTGACAGTGGGTCCCGCATGTCAGGGTGATTATTTTAATTAAAACTTAATTAAAACTAATCCTGTTTAATTAGCAGGGCTGGGCCCCACCTGTCATTGACTCAGGGGAGTCAACCAGGGCCCACCCGTGGTCAAAGTCAAAGTCGGCTGCCGGCGTTTAGCCGCCGGCGAGCCCGACGCGGCGGCGGAAGTGGTTTTGGCCATTTCGGCCACCAGAGGGGCCGCGGAGACCACCGGAGTGGAGCTGAGGACAACCCGCAGCTCTTGGCGGAGTCCGTTGGGGTCGGGGTGGCCGGAGTCGACGGCGGCGAGCTCGGCTGCGGCCGCCGGGGTTCGGTCGTGCACGGGAACAGGGTTGGAGCTCGAAGTCGAGCGAAGCGACGTGCTAGGGATGCTCTACGGGGTCTTGCGAACTCGTTGGACTCGCCGGGGTGACCAAATGGTCACCGGAGCTGCGTCGACGACGAGCTCGGCGACGGCGGAGGTTCGGCCGTGGTGGGGAGGAGGCTACGGTGGGGAAACGAGGGGGAGGAGAGGGGGAAACGGTGGCGTAGCTCACCGCGGTTGCAGTGGGCGTCGAAGTGGGCTCGGGGACGCGCTGGAGACGGCGAATCGACGGCGACGGTGGTCGGAGCCCGAAGAGGGGAACGGCGACGTGGCGGTGATGCAGGGCTTCCGGGGAGCTGTGGAGCGGTGGGGGGGAAGAGGGAGTCGAGGCAGAGCTCCTGAGCTAGTCGGGGGAGCGAGGGGTGGCCGGAGATGGCTGCTATGGCG
>NW_021214421.1:0-1010 GCF_002162155.2 Triticum dicoccoides | reverse complement strand
AAAACATAAGGCTATGACTTTCGAGGTTGACGAGAAGGCTTATCTTCGGGTCACCCCTCTGAAGGGAACCCATCGTTTCGGTATCAAAGGCAAATTGGCTCCTCGTTACATTGGACCTTTTCGCATTCTTGCCAAACGAGGAGAAGTTGCCTACCAGTTGGAACTACCTCCGCACCTCTCCAGGGTCCACGATGTCTTCCACGTTTCTCAACTCAGGCGTTGCTTCTCGGATCCTATCCGTGAAGTGGACCACGAAACGCTTGATCTCCAGGATAATCTTACATATCGAGAGTACCCCATTCGTATCCTCGATCAGGCCGAGCGTACCACTCGACGCCAGAACATCAAGTTCCTCAAAGTTCAATGGTCGCACCATTCTGAGGATGAAGCAACTTGGGAAAGGGAGGATCGTCTTCGACTCGAGTACCCCGCCTTCTTTCCGGAGGAACCCAAATCTCGGGACGAGATTCTTTTGAGTGGGGGTGAGTTGTCACACCCTAGCTAGCCATGCATTAGAGTGTTGCATCATGTTTATTCTTTCATCAGAAACTTGAAATGGGGATGGCAGAACCCCCAGTCCCCTTTGAAACCAACTAGGGTTTACTAAAATAATTTTCAATGAACCTGAAATGCCCTTCTAAAATGTCCATCATTTTTGTCTTGGTTCAGAACCTCTGCCAAAAGTGGTGCACATTTTCCTAGGCCATCTTAGGGTTTTTGAATTAATTCATAAATATTTGAATTTGGGCATTTAAAATTATATAAAATATTTAAATGCTCAAATACCTCCAAACTAAAATGTTTCATGTTGGAAATAATCCAGCTATGGACCAGGAGTGATTTGGTGATTTTTGAAGTTGCCTAGGTATTTTATTTAATTCAACAAAGTTGCAGAAGTATTAGAAAAACAGAAAACAGAAGAAAATGAAAAAAACTTACCTGGCGCCTGCCCCGGCCCACCTGCCGGCCCAGCCCAGCACCGCTCCAGCGAGCTGCTTGCCGGCCAGGCA
>NW_021214420.1:0-876 GCF_002162155.2 Triticum dicoccoides | reverse complement strand
GCAATACTTATTCCCATTGCTCTGAACCCCTTTCACACTTCGCTTCAGGCAACGAACGATTGCCTATGCGCTTGAAACTTCTATTTTGCACCTTCTTGCTTTGCTCTCGATATTGTCTTGAATTTCAATTCGAGAGTTACTTTCCGCCACCTTCCTCGTTGTTGTCTACCAAATAATCTACCCTGCAGAGATCCATTCTTCGGTATACCCCCTTAATCTTTCGTTAGTACGATGAAATTTCCGAAGAAAGGATGATGACTTCATCATGATGACCTGAAGCAGAGAAAGGAAGACATCAATATAATGGGTCGACCTCTTCGAGAAGAGCAACCAAGACTGAGAAGATTCGTTAGGATTTCGTAACCAGACCTTCCCCCTTATACCCCCTCTTAAATCTCGGGACGAGATTTCTTGTAGTGGAGGAGAATTGTGACGCCCGGGTAATTAAGCTACAGTGATCCTCTGCTAGTGATGCCACATCACCTCGATTATAGTTGCTAATCTCGCGTTAGTTCGAAACCGATTCGCGTTCAAATTCAAAATCAAGCAAACAATAAAAGATTTCAAATATTGAAACTAAAATGTTCAGAGTGAGCCAAATAATGCATAAGTAAGTATGGTGGAGAAACCACACTTTTATAAAAGTGTAAAATAATCTAAAATGTTTTAAACAGTAGCAAAGACAATTAGTTGAATGCCTTTTACAATAGATAAAATATTAAACTAATTTATTTTGTTGCCCAAACTTATGTGGTAGTAGCTAATTACTAACACTAAATTAGGGACTACTTTTATAGTTATAAAACTAAAATAAAAGAGGAACTAAAATAAAACAGAAAATAGAAAAGGAATAATAAACAAAAATAGAACAAAAGA
>NW_021214419.1:0-726 GCF_002162155.2 Triticum dicoccoides | reverse complement strand
GGCGGGGGCGGCAGGCGCGGCCGCGGCGGGGCCTTCCATGGCCGGCGGGGCGGGAGGCAGCGGGAGGCGGCGGGAGCGGACGAGCGGTTGGCTCCCGCGCGAGCGAGGAGGACTGCGACGAGGAGGAGTGCGGGTTGGGGGGAGATTTTCCCCTCAACCCCTACTTCTACAGATTGCAAAGTCGTTTAAGGGTTGGACCTCTAAATTTTTTTACGGGTTTGAGGGTTTAGAGGTTCTAGTCTACGGCGTTTTTTCGGCGAAAACTGTAAAAAAACGGTTATTTTTAGGGGTTTGAGGTCTCTACTAGTAATTGATGAGGACATCAATACAATTGTTACACCCACAGCCCCTGCTGCTATACATACTGGACCAATTACTAGAGCTCGTGCACGCCAACTAAATTACCAGGTACTTTCGTTTCTTGGTAATGATTCTAATGTTCATGAGAATATGATGCTGCCTAAATTGGATACATTTGTTTTGCTTACAAATGAAGGGCCTAGCTTGGAGAAGGATGAACATTGGAGCAAGAACAAGCATGGAGATGATGGCATGCGCAAGGGGAACAAGAACGGAGTTACAAGTGATGATTTCAGGACTTTGAAGCCACCATAATGGGTGCATGAAGCCTTGGACGAAATATACAAGATGCCACTTCATAAATTTCGTCCCGAGGCTATTTTAGGTGCTGCGTCACCTTATTATTGGGCCAGGCCCATGTAATTT
>NW_021214418.1:0-953 GCF_002162155.2 Triticum dicoccoides | reverse complement strand
GAATTTCTCGGATCAAGAGAAACATTAAGAAGGGAGTTGGTGGATGTTTCTCTATGGATGATCGTGGTGTTGTTTTCTTTGAGAATCGCTTGGTGGTTCCCAAGAATCAACATCTGCGACAATTGATCCTTAAGGAGGCGCATGAATCTCCTCTCACGATTCATCCCGGTAGTACTAAGATGTATCAGGACCTACGCCAGAGGTTCTGGTGGACTAGGATGAAGAGAGAAATCGCTGAGTTCATTGCTAAATGTGACATTTGTCGTCGCGTTAAGGCAGAGCATCAAAGGCCTGCTGGCACCCTTCAGCCTTTAGCTATTCCTGAGTGGAAATGGGATAAAGTTGGTATGGACTTCATTACCGGCTTTCCCAGGACCAAGAAAGGGAATAACGCTATCTTCGTAGTCGTTGATCGTCTTTCCAAAGTGGCTCACTTCCTTCCTGTTCGAGAAAGTATCACTGCTGGTCAGCTTGCTGACTTATATATTTCTTGAATAGTGTCACTTCATGGTGTTCCACTAGAGATCAATTCAGACCGTGGCAGTCTTTTCACTTCTCATTTTTGGGAGAGTTTCCAAACTGCCATGGGAACCCATCTTTCTTTCAGTACCGCTTTCCACCCTCAATCAAGTGGTCAGGTGGAACGGGTCAATCAAATTCTCGAAGACATGCTTAGAGCTTGCGTTATCTCCTTCGGTATGGATTGGGAGAAATGTCTTCCTTTCGCCGAGTTTGCTTATAACAACAGCTACCAATCCAGCCTCAAGAAAGCTCCTTTTGAGGTTCTCTATGGACGAAGATGTCGAACACCTTTGAACTGGTCAGAAACCGGTGAAAGACAATTCTTTGGACCGGATATGATCCAGGAGGCAGAAGAGCAAGTTCGCATCATTCGTGAGAATTTGAAAACAGCCCAGTCTCGTCAGAAAAGTCAGTACGATCGTCATCATAAG
>NW_021214417.1:0-952 GCF_002162155.2 Triticum dicoccoides | reverse complement strand
TTTAGGTGTTTCTGAGTGTTTTGAGACAGGTGCCATTATAGGAAGTTTTTTTTGACCCGTTTCCAGTTTTTGGGTCCGGGCAGTCGAAAAAAAAAAATTGGTCGAAAAAATTTCGTGCCCATCCTGTCAGTTTGAGCTAGGAAGAGTTTTGAGACACTCGCCATTATAGTGATTTTTCGCAAAAAAAAAGAGCGCAAAAAAAAAGAGCGCAAAAAAAAAGAGCGAAAAAAAAATTCAGAGTGTGCTTTTCCCTTGTTTACGTGCCGCGCCGTGATTTTGTTAGTGTTCTAGGCTCGCGTCTCTAGCACAGTCTAGCCTAGGACCAGCACAGTACCGTCGTTGAGCGTTTATTCAACTTTGCATCTCTGAATTGATTATTGCTGACCCTTTTTGCTACCATATTATAAGCCTTCCCAGTTCCACATACATCTACGTCGTGCGTTTGACTCTCCCTGGTAATCGCTCTATCCAAGGTTTGAGAGTTTTTGACTACAACGGTTGCCGATCACCGCCTGCTGCTGGGTAAGAACTGGTAAGAATTTGAGATTTGCTTGACGGATTTGTGACACCCACCACCACCACTTGTTCGTAGTCTGTAGGATCATATTCTTGTGTGTTTCTATTGCTGCTAACCATGCCAGGATCACAAGCCGACGAGATTGACTGGGAGAATTTATCGAACAAGGAGCTTCATGATAAGTTTCAGCAAATGATGACTGAACAGGTGCAAGATGTGCTGAACAATTTTGAAGAGGCCATGGAGAAGATCACTGGCCTTGAGAAGACGTTCGAAACAAAGCTCGATAACAAGTTTAATGAATTGCTCGCGCGTCTTCCACCACCACCACCCGCTGCACCTAACGCACCTCTCCAACAACAACAACAACGACTACCTCCACGTCGCGAAGCAGACCTCCGCCGAGCAAGCCGTGTTCCTCTTGCGTTTGGCCAA
>NW_021214416.1:0-1109 GCF_002162155.2 Triticum dicoccoides | reverse complement strand
AAAATTGATGATGTGGCTTTGAATGGTGCATTTTGAACACAGAAAAACTATGGAGTTGAAATAAGTTCAAAAAAATGAAATCCCTTTGTAACAGACGAGTTTCCGTATGAAACCCTGATACTTCGAAAGAGATTGTCCGTTTTGTACACGAAGTGCATCCATTTTTTGCCGTAACCCTCTCTACTTTGTTGCACATGCTATGTGGGTGAAATGACGATACCATGCAACCTTTCAACCGTTTCAGAGTTCATTTCAAATGCTTTTCAATTTCATGGTCTTATAGCTCAAAATAATCAGTAAATGCATGAAAAATAACAAATGAAGTCAGAAAGGGTTGGAAATTGATGATGTGGATTTGAATGGTGCATTTTGAACACAAAAAACTATGGAGTTATAAGTTCAAAAAAGGAAATCCCTTTGTAACACACGAGTTTCCGTATGAAACCCTGATACTTCAAAAGAGATTGTCCGTTTTGTACACGAAGTGCATCCAGTTTTTGCCGTAACCCTCTCTACTTTCTTGCACATGCTATGTGGGTGAAATGATGATACCATGCCAACTTTCAACCTTTTCAGAGTTCATTTGAAATGTTTTTCAATTTCATGGTCTTACAGCTCAAAATAATCAGTAAATGCATGAAAAATAACAAATGAAGTCAGAAAGGGTTGAAAATTGATGATGTGGCTTTGAATGGTCCATTTTGAACAGAGAAAAACCATGGATTTCAAATAAATTCAAAAAAATGAAATCCCTTTGTAACAGACGAGTTTCCGTATGAAACCCTGATACTTCGAAAGAGATTGTCCGTTTTGTACACGAAGTGCATCCAATTTTTGCCGTAACCCTCTCTACTTTCTTGCACATGCTATGTGGGTGAAATGGTGATACCATGCCAACTTTCAACCTTTTCAGAGTTCATTTCAAATGCTTTTCATTTTCATGGTCTTATAGCTCAAAATAATCAGTAAATGCATGAAATATAACAAATGAAGTCAGAAAGGGTTGAAAATTGATGATGTGGCTTTGAATGGTGCATTTTGAACACAGAAAAACTATGGAGTTGAAATAAGTTCAAAAAATGAAATCCCTTTGTAACAGACGAGTTTCC
>NW_021214415.1:0-1399 GCF_002162155.2 Triticum dicoccoides | reverse complement strand
GTCGACTACTTCGACATGGCGGCGCAGCTGAGGGTGATGTACGGCAACAGGGAGATCACCAACGGGTCCGAGCTGAGGCCGTCGCAGGTGGAGAACCAGCCGACGGTGCGGATCACAGGACGCCGCGGGTCACTCTACACGCTCGTGAGTGGCCATACGTCTCCACGCATGCATCATTTGGTTGCATGAAATCACGCATGCATGCACGTCGTTAGTTTTAACATGCATATGCGTTGCATGACTGACATGCATGTGCCATGTTTCAGGTGATGGTCGACCCTGATGTACCCAGCCCAACTAACCCTTCCCAACGGGAGTACCTCCATTGGTACGTGCATGCTGGCTGATTTAGCTAGCTTTACCCTTAGCTAGGTACCTTTGTTTTTCGTCGTGCATGCCATGCTTGCACTTTGTGTGCTAACCATTTCGTGAGAAAAATATATAATCATTAGTGTATGTATATATTTACTAGTACTGCTATATATACTGGTATATCAGATTAAGCTAATTGCTTCGGTTTAATTTCTTGACTACATTCAGGATGGTGACAGACATACCAGATGGAGGTGACGTGAGCCGCGGTAAGAATCGGATTAAGCTATTTGCTTCGGTTTAATTCCGCAAAAAGAAGCTAATTTACAGAGTGCATGTACCATGTCAATTATTCTCTCCAACTGCCTTTCCTAGCGAAAAACAGATAGTCAAGTGGGAACCATTAATCAAACTTTTTGCGTGTGTGCATGCCTGCATGCAGGAACCGAGGTGGTGGCGTACGAGAAGCCGCAGCCGACGGCGGGGATCCACCGTGTGGCATTCGTCGTGTTCCGGCAGGCAGCGCGGCAGGCCATCTACGCGCCAGGGTGGCGCTCCAACTTCATCACCAGGGACCTGGCCGAGTGCTACGGCCTCGGTGCTCCGGTGGCCGCCGCCTACTTCAACTGCCAGAGGGAGGGCAGCTGCGGTGGCCGGAGGTACAGGTGAATCGAGCAAGCTGTCTGGCACTACGTAGTACGTACAAGCGCGCGATCGCTCCATCCAAACGTGTCACACTAAATATATAAATAAAGGAATAAATATGTGTAGTAAGCTAGATATATAGCTGCTTCAGATACACATACTGTGACACTGTGTAATACTGGCCATCTCGATCGGCAGTACCTACTTGTGCCGGAATATACCGTCTACTTGGTGCATGGCTTAAACATTTAATAATCATAATATACGTGTTGTTGTTGGCAAATGAATAATGCTTTCTCTAATATATATTTTTATATTGTGAAACAATATGTTATGCCCTTGTTCCCTCGGAAAGGAGAACCTCGCCAAACCGGGGGTGTGAGTGTGTGCCAAGTTGATTGTGAAAGTACTAATAACTATTGGATGGTGAGGAAAAAAACCA
>NW_021214414.1:0-1633 GCF_002162155.2 Triticum dicoccoides | reverse complement strand
GTTCTTTGAAAGTACCATCAGGCGTCTTGATCTATCTCTATAGATCTTGATGCCCAATATGTAAGCAGCTTTATCCAGGTCTTTCCTTTGAAAAACACTCTTCAAACAACCGTTTATGCTTTCCAGAAATTCTACATTATTTCGGATCAACAATATGTCATCCACATATACTTATCAGAAATGTTGTAGTGCTCCCACTCACTTTCTTGTAAATACAAGTTTCTAGCAAACATTGTATAAACCTAAAAGCTTTGATCACTCCATCAAAACATATATTCCGATTCCGAGATGCTTGCTCTAGTCCATAGAAGGATTGCTGGAGCCAGCATACCTTTTAGCATCCTTAGGATCGACAAAACCTTTTATTGTATCACATACAACTTTTCTTACGAAAACTGGTAAGAAAACTTGTTTTGACATCCATCTGTAAGATTTCATAATCAAAAATTACAGCTAATGCTTTCATGATTCTGACGGACTTAAGCACCGCTATGGGTGAGAAATTCTCATCGTAGTCAACTCCTTGAACTAGTGAAAAGACTCTTTCCCACAAGTCGAGCTTCATAGACGGTAACATTACCGCCCACGTCCGTCTTCTTCTTAAAGATCCATTTTATCTCAATGGCTTGCCGATCGTCGGGCAAGTCCACCAAAGTCCATACTTTGTTCTGATATATGGATCCTATCTCGGATTTCATGGCTTCTAACCATTTGTCGGAACACGGGCCCACCATCGCTTCTCCATAGCTCGTAGGTTCATTGTTGTCTAACAACATGATATCTAAGACAGGATTACCGTACCACTTAGGAGTAGTACATATCCTTGTCGACCTACGAGGTTCGGTAGCAACTTGATCCGAAGCTTCATGATCACTATCATTAACTTCCTATTCAACAGACGTAGGCGCCACAGAAAACATCTTTCTGTGTTGCATCACTCTCTGGTTGAAGTAACGGTTCATCAACCTCATCAAGTTCTATCTTCCTCCCACTCAATTCTTTCGAGAGAAACTCCTTCTCGAGAAAGGACCCGTTCTTAGCGACAAACAATTTGCCCTCGAATCTGAGATAGAAGGTATACCCTGTCGGATTTCGGGTTCCGGCAGACCCTTAAGGTTCGAACACTGGGGTGCGCGCGGAGATTACACCTTCAACCTCTCCGTCTCACAAGGATCTAAACTACTGAAAGAAATGCACAAGAGACACAAGATTTATACTGGTTCGGGCCACCGATGTGGTGTAATACCCTACTCCAGTGTGTGGTTGGTGGATTGCCTCTTGGGGCTGGTGAGGATGATCAATACAAGGAAGAACAGACGCGCGAGGGTCTGTTCTTGGCTGGGGCGATGAACTGCTTGGAGGTTCAGTCACCCTTCTCTCTCTTTCTCTCTTACTCACTCTTGTTGATGACCAAGAGCCGAACCGAACGAACCCCTTGCCTTGTGGGTGGCTAGTCCTATATATAGAGGCCCTGGTCCTCTCCCCAAATATTGAGCGAGAAGGGATCCAACAATGGCGGGCTAATTTGAAGGGGGACATCTAGTACATCTATCCTGACAAAAGTAGTCTTCGCCTGCCAAAGGCTCTGGCGATGACGCCGCGCTGGGCTCCATGGTGACCTCCGTCTTGTAGT
>NW_021214413.1:0-1423 GCF_002162155.2 Triticum dicoccoides | reverse complement strand
GCCTCCTGCCTGGGATCCTCCTAACTACTCCAGGTCGTCGTCAGCGGGCAGCACGTAGTAGTAGGCACCTCCGGTGTAGTAGGGGTCGTCGTCGACGGTAGCGTCTGGCTCCTGGACTCCAGCATCTGGTTGCGACAACCAGAAAGAAGGAAAGGGGGAAAAAGGGGGGAGAAAGCAACCGTGAGTACTCATCCAAAGTACTCGCAAGCAAGGAACTACACTACATATGCATGGGTATATGTGTAAGGAGGCCATATCAGTGGACTGAACTGCAGAATGCCAGAATAAGAGGGGGATAACTAATCCTGTCGAAGACTACGCTTCTGGTCACCTTCGTCTTGCAGCATATAGAAGAGAGTAGATTGTAGTCCTCCAAGTAGCATCTCCAAGTAGCATCGCATAGCATAATCCTACCCGGCGATCCTCCCCTCGTCACCCTGTTAGAGAGCGATCACCGGGTTGTATCTGGCCCTTGGAAGGGTGTGTTTTATTAAGTATCCGGTTCTAGTTGTCATAAGGTCAAGGTACAACTCCAAGTCGTCCTGTTACCGAAGATCACGGCTATTCGAATAGATTAACTTCCTTGCAGGGGTGCACCACATAGCCCAACACGCTCGATCCCATTTGGCCGGACACACTTTCCTGGGTCATGCCCGGCCTCGAAAGATCAACACGTCGCAGCCCCACCTAGGCTCAACAGAGAGGCCAGCACGCCGGTCTAAACCTAAGCGCGCAGGGGTCTGGGCCCATCGCCCTGAGCACACCTGCACGTTGCGTACGCGGCCGGTGAGCAGACCTAGCAACCTCCATTACAAAGGAAGTTGCGTTAACGCAGTCCAACCCGGCGCGCGCCGCTCCGTCGCTGACGTCTGAAGTGCTTCGGCTGATACCACGACGTCGGGATACCCATAACTGCTCCCACGTAGATGGTTAGTGCGTATAGGCTCGTAGCCAGACTCAGATCAAATACCAAGATCTCGTTAAGCGTGTTAAGTATCCGCGAACGCCGAACAGGGCCAGGCCCACCTGTCTCCTAGGTGGTCTCAACCTGCCATGCCGCTCCGCCACAAAGTAACAGTCGGGGGCCGTCGGGAACCCAGGCCCACCACTACCTGGATGGAGCCACCTGCCCCTTCAGCCCCCAACTCCGAACAGTATCACAGGTAATGTAACAGTGTAAAGTATATAGTATATGCCCGTGATCACCTCCCGAAGTGATCACAGCCCAGTAGTATAGCATGGCAGACGGACAAGAGTGTAGGGCCACTGATGGAACACTAGCATCCTATACTAAGCATTTAGGATTGCGGGTAAGGTATCAATGACTGTAGCAACAATGACAGGCTATGCATCAGAATAGGATTAACGGAAAGCAGTAACATGCTACACTACTCTAATGCAAGCAGTATAGAGAAGAGTAGGC
>NW_021214412.1:0-2259 GCF_002162155.2 Triticum dicoccoides | reverse complement strand
GATCGCGGACTACACCCATGATCTCAAGGTGGATGGCAAGTCCATGAAGGACATCGTCTTGTCCTTCAACGAGAAAACCAACTTCCTCCAGAGCCAGATCTACGACCTTCAAAATCAAGTCTTTGAATATGAGGCAAGGTTTAAAGGTATGAGTTTGGCTGCCAGTTGCAGGACCCGTGAGACTCACTCTTCCTCTCTTCATGGTGAGACTCTGCCATGGAAACCCGAGACAGGATCGCTACCACTTCATTACCAATACCTCCTTCTTCATCACCAAAAGAAAATTGAGTATCGGGTATGGGCACTGCCCTTGGCTTGTGCCAAGCTTGGGGGAGGTGCCCCGGTATCATATCACCTCCACTATCTTTTACCTTTATCTACCTTAGTTCGATCCATAATTATCTTTTTCTTTAGATCAATAAAAGTTTAGTTCGATCCTTTCTTTTGAAAGTTTGCTTAGTGATCTATCTTTGTAATCGTGTGCGAGATATATAATAAAGTTTAGTTTGAGTTTTGCTTTATTTACTTTCATGTTTCAATAAAAAGAAAGGAAATAAATGAAAAAAATCATATGCTAATCTTATGGTAAGTAATGACACCACATAAGGAAAAGTATAAGTAGAAAATTTTCTTGGAGATTGATATACATAGCATTAGTCAATGATGCAATTCATGAAATAATTAATAAGGGAAGAGAAGATTCACATACAGATACACTATCTTAGAAATCTTTTGTGATTGTGAGCCCCCATCAAAATATTATATGCCAAAATTGTTGACGTTGGACAAGGAAGACAACATAATGATTTATGTTTGTTCATATTCACATAGAAGTTATATTGCCATAGATCCTTCAATATGTGGTGCTTGCCCCCCACCTTTCCTAGCCAAAAAATCCGCACCAAGTAGAGATACTACTTGTGCATCCAAAAACCCTTGAACCCAAATCTTATTTTCAAGACTCCACCATACCTACCTATGGATTGAGTAAGATCCTTCAAGTAAGTTGTCATCGGTGCTATAAGGCTATAAAAAATTGCTTGTAGAAGTGTTAGATCAACTAGTATAAGAGAAAATTGAGCGTTGTATGAACTTGTGATGGCAAAGAATAAAATCGACAGACTGCATAATAAAGGTTGCTGTCACAAGGGGCTATATAACGTGACGTTCTTTTGCACTAAGGATTGAGCATACAAATAAAAAGCGCATGGCAACCTCTGCTTCCCTCTGTGAAGGGCCTATCTGTTACTTTTATGTATTTACTTTCATTCAAGAGTCAAAGTTCTTTTCTCTATTCCTTTTTATTTTTCTCTTTTGGCAAGCATCATGTTGTGAGGAAAGATCTAGGCACATATATCCAGTTGGATATGGGTAGCATGAGTTATTATTGTTGACATCACCCTCGAGGTGAGTATGTTGGGAGGCAAAACTATAAGCTCCTATCTTTGTTTGTGTCTGGTTGAAACGTTTTGCTCGTGTGTATGCGGTGAGTGTTAGCAATCATAGACGACTATATGATGGTTGAGTATGTGGACTTGCCAAAAGGCTCCGATACGTGATCCTTCCTGAAAAGGTGATGAATTGTAGTTGCAAAGTTGACTGAGAACATAGTTTGTTGGTTTTCAATAGAGTTTACGCATTATACTATGATGTTGTGATGAATTGTTACTTGTTCATGAGAAGTCTATGATAAAAGTAATATGTTAAAATTTTGTTGCTGTTATAATAATTCACATGATGCTTCTATGTCCATACTTTGTTTTTATCGACATGTCTCTCTCTAAGCACGTGGACATGTTTTTCGATTTCGGTTTTGGCTTGAGGACAAGCGAGGTCTAAGCTTGGGGGAGTTGATACGCCCATTTTGCATCATGTTTACTTACTGTTATTTATGATGTTTTAATGCATAATAATGCTTTTTGGAGTAATTCTAGTGCCTTTTCTCTCATAATATGCAAGGTTCACACAAAGAGGGAGAATTCCGGCAGATGGTAATCTGGACCTGAAATAGCTACGTCATGCTACCTATTCCACACAACTCCAAATGAGCTGAAACTTCACGAGGAATTTTTATGGAATAAATAAGAAACACTTGAGCAAATAAATATCGGAGGGGGCCACATGGTGAGCACAATACACCAGGGCGCGCCAGCCCCCCCAAGTGCACCCTGGTGGGTTGTGCTCAGCCCACCCCACCTTCGGTTACCCTCTTCTGGTATATAGGTCATTTTGACCTAGAAAAAATAAGGAGGGGAATTT
>NW_021214411.1:0-1043 GCF_002162155.2 Triticum dicoccoides | reverse complement strand
AATTATGGAGCTATGCGCCCAGCGGGCCATGTCACTACTTGGGCTGAATTCAGCGAGGCTTTCCGTGAACATCACATTCCGGAGGGTCTCATGGACCGTAAACGTGAAGAATTTTGCAGTTTCACCCAAGGCCGACTTTCTGTGGATGTTTACAGCAGGGAGTTTGGTAATCTCGCACGATATGCAACCGAGGAAGTTTCTACCGACGCCAAGAAGCAAGCAAGGTTCCGTAAGGGCCTTAGTCCTGAGCTTCGCCGCGACCTCCGTCTGCATGAGTGCACATCTTTTCAGAAACTTGTCAACAAAGCCATCAGTGCTGAAACTGGTCAGACTGACTATGACGCAACACGCAAGCATGGCCGTGACATGGGTTCCTCATCCGGTGCTGGTCCTCAGAAGCGCCGCGTGTGGGTACCCAACACCGCCCTGCCACCCAGGTTCACACCGAGGCCATCTTTCCAGGCGCCTCGCCCTGTTCAATAGTCTGCACCGGCCAAGCCCTATGGGGGTCCAACTAACAATGCTCCTCCACGTACCAGTTCCGTGACCTGTTTCAAGTGTGGGGAATCTGGTCACTATATGCGTGAGTGTCCCCAGACCAACCCCAGCCAGTCTGCTAAAGCTGTTGGCCGTGGCAAGCCGACAGGAAAAATATTCCACGCCAAGCCGGTCACCGCTTCACGTGGCCATGTCAACTGTATCTCTGCCGAAGAAGCTCAAGAGGATCCCAACGTCGTTCTCGGTACGCTTCTTGTTAATTGCCACCCGGCATCTGTTCTTTTCGATACAGGAGCCTCTCATTCTTTTATATCTGAAAACTATGCTCGCTTGCATAACGTCGCATTCGGTGATATGCCAACCTCTATGGTAATTCAAACTCCGGGATCCAAGTGGCAAACTTCTAGAGTAAGCCATGGAAATGAAATCCAAGTCGACAGACTTGTTTTCCTCGCGTCTTTGATAGCCCTTAAATCTTCAGATATTAATATCATTCTGGGTATGGACTGGATGTCAGCTCATCAAGCCAAAATTGATTGCTTCTC
>NW_021214410.1:0-837 GCF_002162155.2 Triticum dicoccoides | reverse complement strand
ACAGAAATGCTGACGCGTGGATGCCTATTGGTCCCGGTTGGTACCACCAACCGGGACCAAAGGCCCTCCTGCCTGGGCTCAGCGACAGGCCACGTGGAGGCCCATCTGTCCCGGTTCTGGATTGAACCGGGACTAAAGGGTCAGGGCATTAGTACCGAACCTTTAGTGCCGGTTCATGAACCGGGACTAAAGGCCCTCACCAACCGGTACTGTAGGCCCTTTTTCTACTAGTGCAGAGGGAGAACCTCTCCCCATCTAGGGGGGAGGCCATGGAGGAGGAAGCACAAGGTGGAGAACCTCTCCTCCTCTCTCTTGGTGGCGCCGGAGTGCCATCGGGAGGGGAATCATTGCCGCGGTGATTGTCTTCATCAACATCACCACCATCATCACCATCCTCATCTCTTTTACGTGGTCCACTGTCCTGCACCCTGCTGTAATCCATACTTGAACATGGTGCTTTATGCCACATATTGTGATCCAACGATGTGTTGCCATCCTATGATGTTTTGAGTAGATATCCTTTGTCTTTGGGTTGATTGATGATATAGATTGGTATGAGTTGTATGTTTTATTTTGGTGATGTCCTATTGTGCCCTCTGTGTCGCACAAGCGTGAGGGATTCCCACTGTAGGGTGTTGCAATACCTTTATGATTCGCTTATAGTGGGTTGCTTGAGCGACAGAAGCATAAACCTGAGTAAGGGGGTTGTTGCGTATGGGATAAGGGGACGTGATGCTTTAATGCTATGGTTGGGTTTTACCTTAATGATCTTTAGTAGTTGCGGATGCTTGCTAGAGTTCCAATCATAAGTGCATATGATCCAAGAAGAGAAAGTAT
>NW_021214409.1:0-1097 GCF_002162155.2 Triticum dicoccoides | reverse complement strand
CTCGTCAAGTTCTACTTTCCTCCCACTCACTTCTTTCGAGAGAAACTCCTTCTCTAGAAATGATCCATTCTTAGCAACGAATGTCTTGCCTTCGGATCTGTGATAGAAGGTGTACCCAACAGTTTCCTTTGGGTATCCTATGAAGACACATTTCTCCGATTTGGGTTCGAGCTTATCAGGTTGAAGCTTTTTCACATAAGCATCGCAGCCCCAAACTTTAAGAAACGACAACTTTGGTTTCTTGCCAAACCACAGTTCATAAGGCGTCGTCTCAACGGATTTTGATGGTGCCCTATTTAACGTGAATGCGGCCGTCTCTAAAGCATATCCCCAAAAAGATAGCGGTAAATCAGTAAGAGACATCATAGATCGCACCATATCTAGTAAAGTACGATTACGACGTTCGGACACACCATTACGCTGTGGTGTTCCGGGTGGCGTGAGTTGCGAAACTATTCCACAGTTTTCAAATGTACACCAAACTCGTAACTCAAATATTCTCCTCCACGATCAGATCATAGAAACTTTATTTTCTTGTTACGATGATTTTCAACTTCACTCTGAAATTCTTTGAACTTTTCAAATGTTTCAGACTTATGTTTCATTAAGTAGATATACCCATATCTGCTTAAATCGTCTGTGAAGGTGAGAAAATAATGATATCCGCCACGAGCCTCAATATTCATCGGGCCACATACATCAGTATGTATGATTTCCAACAAATCTGTTGCTCTCTCCATAGTACCGGAGAACGGTGTTTTAGTCATCTTGCCCATGAGGCACGGTTCGCAAGTACCAAGTGATTCATAATCAAGTGGTTCCAAAAGTCCATCAGCATGGAGTTTCTTCATGCGCTTTATACCGATATGACCTAAACGACAGTGCCACAAATAAGTTGCACTTTCATTATCAACTCTGCATCTTTTGGCTTCAATATTATGAATATGTGTATTACTACTATCGAGATTCAATAAGAATAGACCACTCTTCAAGGGTGCATGACCATAAAAGATATTACTCATATAAATAGAACAACCATTATTCTCTGATTTAAATGAATAACCGTCTCGCATTAAACAAGATCCAGATATAATGTT
>NW_021214408.1:0-9353 GCF_002162155.2 Triticum dicoccoides | reverse complement strand
CATCGAAGGGGGAAAACTGCTCCCGCAGTGCCACGGGGGCTGTAACCTCAAACGGGGCGTTGACCATCTCAGTATCTGGGGTCGCCTCGGTGGTTGCCTCCATCTTCTTGGAGCTCTCTGTCTCGTGGGGATCAGCCTCCCGTGTCTGCTCCAATATCGGCAGATCTTTGCCTGGTTCTCCTTGGTCCATCATGAAACTGACGAATACTAGGAGTCCACTGAAAAGGAAAACACAATCGCAATGACAATGAAACAAAAAAGAGAGTGAGGATCAGTTACTGCTTTGCAAAAGTTCTTTTTTTTCCTCTGTACGAAAATATACCAACATCACAGATCTGCTTACCTTCCCTTTGTTCGGAGAGAAGAACAGTGGCAGATGCAAGTGTTGCCTTTCTTGAAGACGGTGAGGGAGAAGGGGATTCAGCGAAGAGTGAAATGATGGTTGCTTCGTCCGTCAAACTTAGACTACGCGGAGGTGGGGTTTGGTGATACGACGACTCGTTACTGCCGTGCTACGACCGGGGTGACTCTCCGCCTGCATACTGCCTTCTAATTTGGTGGATGGCATTTGGGCCCACGCGCTGCGTGGCCCGCATGCCGGTGAACAAAAGTATAACGACATTCAGTAGAGGGAGACATTTCAATGACCTAGGAGGACCCAGAAATGGTAGAGTGTCTCCACTGTACTAGTAGTAATTGTTTTTATGGGTAGTTGTAGAGTGTCTCCACTGTACTAGTAGTAATTGTTTCTTGGGTCCCAAGACAAAACAGCCCATCCACACTAGTAAATAGTAAAATCAATTCAAAAACCTGGGTGCTCTTCTTCCTCCTCGCTCCCACCCACCTCACGTCAGCTCGCTCCACTCGTACCCCCAAATTCCTCACCTCACTCCTACAGAAAACCCCAGCTCCCCTTCTTCATCACTCCTACAAAAAAACCCCAGCTCCCCTTCTTCTTCACTCGCACTACAACTAGGCTCGTCATTCGTTACTCTGCTCAAATCCGTGAGCGCGAGCAACGCCCTCGAGGAAAATGGAGTCGGCTGACCCCAGCGCCAAGAAGATGAGGCTCCCGCCAGCGGCGACGCCTATTGTAGATCCCGCACCCGACAGTGCGGGGAGAAGCGGCGACCCCGCCCCCACTGGATCCCAGGAACCCGTAGAATCTCGGGTGGACTGCATCAGCGATCTCCCGGACGCCATCCTTGGGGAGATCATCTCGCTTCTCCCCACCAAGGATTGCTGCCGCACCCAAGTCCGCTCAATTCGGTGGCGCCCTCTATGGCGCGCTGTTCCCCTTAATCTCGACTGTCGTCAGCTATCTCTCTTCAATGATTGTGAAATCCCCAGAGCCATCATCTCCTCCCACCAGGGCTCCGTTCAAAGCCTCTGCATCCCGTCATGCTACCTGAGCAAGCATACCATGCCCTGCACGGTGGACGCCTGGCTGGAATCCCCTGAATTCATAGAACTACAACTGCTTGAGTTCTACTATTCCCCTGGAAATCACATACCACATACCGAACGCCATGAACTTGTGCCCTCAACACCGATGTCCATCTCGGGGTTTTCGTCCTCTCTCCACACCGCCACCTTTGCGCAGTGCTACCTACTAGACAATCTAGTACTAAACCTTCGACTCCCATTTCTCAAGAAACATTCACTTGTGCGGGTTCGTATATCGGAGGCCTCATTACACAGCATCATCCACTCCAGTTGCCCTGCGCTGGAGCGTTTGGTGCTTGTTTTCACAGTTAGAATCGGTTGTCTCCAAATAAAGTCGCCTAACCTTGTAAGAATTGGAATTTCTTTTGACGGAAGGCAGCTCATCATCCAAGATGCCCCTTCACTTCAAAGGTTGATCCTTGATTCTAGTTATTCACCGTTGCAAATAACCGTCCTCTCTACGCCTAAACTAGAGACCTTGGGTGTAATACATGATCTCTGTGCTCATTTCAATATGGTGTTTGGCTCCACAGTTCTTCAGGTACTTTATATTATCATCTACACTTGTAACCATAAGCTGCATTTTAAATTTCTGCGCATAATTTATATATCATCTTGGAGTACACATTTTGTACTAATATTATGTTCTATGCTCAATGAAGAGTTTCTCCATGGATGGCCTATCAATGGTGCTGGATTCTGTTAAGATCTTATATATCCAAATGAATAGTTTTGATCTGAACAAGATTTTTGGCTTGCTGCAATGCTTTCCATGTCTGGAGAAGTTGTATATAAAGGTGATAATTTCACGCACATTGGAAGCCTGCATATAGTGTAGTAGAATTAACCGTTCAGCTGTTGCTCTTTTGACACTCTTCTTTTAGACCTTAACTGTTTTCAATCTTCATGTATATTTAGGCAACAGGACGGGGTAAGAAAGTTATAACCAATCGGTGGATTCGTAAGCATCGGGATTTTCTCACTTCTCATGAGATTCGATTGAAGACAATAACGCTAGAACGATATGTAGCCAACCGTGCAAACACAAGATTTGTCACATTCTTCTTGCTGAATGCGAGGTTACTATTGTCCATCAGGCTTAAGTTTATCGGCAGCATGGTTTTGACGGATGGGTATGTCAAAGAGCAAAAAAGGAGTTTCAGGTGGGCGAAAGAGCTTCTGAACGTGCCGGGCTTCTATTTACAACATATTGTGGTCATAATCCAGTAAATTTTATGACCCAGGATGTTCATTCTATGGACCTGACCGATCCATTTGACTGTGACTGCCAAAAACAGTGCTGGAGTTAGATGTTGTTGCCCTTTTCAATCTGGTTTTTTTGTAAACCTGATGAACAATTAAGCCTCGTGCTTTTGTACAGTTTGTAAGCTGGAGTTAGATGTTCCTGCCCTTTTCAACTCGGCTGTGACTGTCATATTTTCTTTGAAACAAGGCAAATGGCTTGCCATTCGTTTAATTTAGAGTGAAATATTATAACAAATCCAAACCAAGGGAAATAACATCACTCTCTCCGGCTGCTTGAGCTCACTGTGCATTACAAAAGCCTAGTGATTAGCCCCCACCAGCACCCACAAACTTATTTCAACTGGCACATCAAATGGGCTGTAAATTTTCATAGGAAAGGCTGCATGACCGTGACAGATTTGGATTCTAACATTTAGGACCCGCGAGGAAATAGCCTATGCAAGGTGGTGTCGACTTACTAGCCAGTCAACAAACGATTCTGCCTACCAGCCGTTGGATTGATATCCAACATCTGTCGTGTATCTTCTATCTCTTGTCTTCTTCTTGCTCCAATCGCCCAAACCAAACCACCCCGCCGGCTCCGCCTGCTCCCGCCTCCCATGGCTGGCTGCGCCTCTGCCGCCCTACCGTACGTACCCTCCAACGTTGGCCGGTCCCTCCCTCTATTCCCCCACACGTCCTGTTATTCTCCGACGACGTCAGCCCCAACACGCACCCGCGCCCGAACCAGTCAACCCTCGTACTCCCCTCCACCTGCGACTGGACCGGCGCATCTTCAACGGCTCCTGTTCATTCCGTCCGAGGCCTCGCCGTCGTCCTCCGCCTTGCGGCCTTGGTTCGCTCGTCGTGCGTGGTGCGCCGCCCTCTTGCATTGTCAACGTCGTCAACAACCAACAGGAACAAGGAGATGACAGTACATGGAGAGGATGACAGTAGGGACCCACCAGCGTCATGGCAGTACGCAAGCAAGTGCCTCTATAGTACAAGCCCAAAAATATGGTTCCTCCTAATTGGTTGGACATCTGGGGCTCACACCATTGTCAGCGTAGTCAATAAACGAGAGAATTACACTACGAGCGGCTGACACCAGGGACCCAGCAAGTCACGCAGTTTTTTTAGGAACAAGCAGTTGTTATTTATACTAGTTTTAGCGACAGATCAGGGTAACAACGGGGCTGTGCGGGGGCTGTGGACCGTCTAGCCAGGGTATTATTTATGTTTATCACATCATGAGCCCAGTTGTGTTTTTTTCTTGCTGAAAATGGCTAGCCCAGTGTCGGTGTACTAGAGTAGGGGTACCCTAGTATCCTGAACTTGTGCATGGGCAGTTGCAGCACCCCGCGGCAAGGCTTGCCGGGTGACTGCCAAGGTCCTCCGTGGTTCCTTTGAAGCCATTCAAGAACAAAGTATCCAAGCCAAGGAGACAAGACTCCGGCAAGAGGAGCTTGCCGGGAAGGCCAACCAAGGCAAGGCGCCTAAGGAGACAAGACCCCGGCAAGAGGAGCTTGCCGGGAAGGCCAACCAAGGCATCTCAAGGAACTTGCCGCGACGCGCCACGCGTCCCGGCAAGTCCCGGTGAGCGACGAGCTCCCGGACGCGGCAAGACAACGACCGTGGCAAGGCGCTTGGTGCGGCAAGCCACCACTCTGTGCACGTGCTCCAGCACATCCACCAACGTGTCGCTTTGGGACCCTTCCAGGCGTACGTGGCGGGAGGCTGTGCAGCCAGCGGTGCGCGGTGGCAAGCGGCGCTGACAAGATTGCCATCATGGCGAGCGGTGGCGTCCCTGACGGTCCCTTTTGCACTATTTAGGCGACGCAGACGGGCATTTAATGCCCTTGTCCCCTGCCGTTAGGGTTAGGTATAATACACTGTAGCAGGTAGTTGTACCAACCGCAACACCTTTCCATTTTTACCCTTGTCTACGTTGCCACCTGTCGGTGACCCCTTGAGCATATAAAAGGGGGCCCATGCGCAACGTAGGAAAGGGGAGGGGGGAAGAGAACTCTCACGCTCGGTCTCGTTAGCTGCTGGGGTGTACTGTAGCACTCTGTGCTCCCGAGCAAGAACTCAATACAAACCACAAAGCAGGAGTAGGGTTTTACGCATCCGTGCGGCCCGAACCTGGGTAAACTGCTCATGTGCTTCGCCTTGATCCGCTCTTCGTGCAACCCTCACCCCCGCCGAACTGAAAGGGACTTGGTCTGCCGGTCCCATAGGTGCTTGTGGATTAGTGCCCCGACATCTTTGGCGCGCCAGGTAGGGGGCTGGAGAGGTTGTGTGAACCAGATCCAGCGTTCACACGAGCTAGATCTTCTTCATCTTCATCGACATGCCGCCGAAGAAGAAGGCTTCGGAGGCGGCTGCTCCGTCCGCGCCGAACCCACCACTGCCGGAGCAAACGGCTGATGGGACAGACGCCGGCGGAAGAACGGGCGTCGACGAGGGAGCTCACGGTGCTGCAAGGACCAAGGACAAGGTTGCGCTGCCCATCGGCGGCGTAGCCAGCTCCCACAACAACCGGGCGCACTCCAAGACCTCGGCGTCCGTACATGCACCGCGCCCATCTCAGGAGGCGCAGGACCGGCAGCGTCATGGTACTCACGGTACCATGCGTTTGCTGGACCAAGATCGGGCTGGTGGATCTCGGAGTGCTCAAGACCAGCATGCACGCCAACATGCCGGCACGAGCGAGGCACGGTCGCCTGGACGGGATACTGCTCCTTCTAACGTAGTTAGAAGTCCGAGCATATCCCGCTCCTCGCACCGTTCGCCACCGCCACCCGCCACTACAGCAGAAGCTTTGGCGTGAGCTCAACTGCTCCTAGACTACCCTCCAACGGCAGACAAGATCGACGACTGGAGGGCCACCATTCAGAGTCTCATCGGCTTCGCCAACGGCGACACTCAACGGCAGCCGAGCACGTTGCAGCCGCGGCAAGTCAGCCAGGCACGAGCCGGTGGCGACAAGACCGGTGGGGGTGCAACCACTGTGCACTCTCCGCCCTGAAGGCCAAGATCGCCGACTCGCCGGATCCACCTCGACAGCGACTCCACCGCGTCATCAGATCCACGAGCTTGTCGCGATCAGCGCCAAGTTCTTCACGAACGACAGCAAGAAGACGCTTGTACTCGCATCGAGCGCCGAAGAGAAGCGCGACGTCAATCGGACCAGTGCGCTGGGCCCTCTATCGACATGCATGCGCCAGGGGAACCAGGCGACTTGCCGTACGCGGTAGATTGCCCTGCGTTTACTCGTGAGCTGTGGCAAGTCCAGTGGCCCAGCACGAAGAATTTCAACCCAGACATACCAGAGAAGTACGATGGCAAGTCGCATCCGTCGGAGTTCCTCAGCATCTACACCATCGTGGTGCAGGCTGCCGAGGGGCGGGACGACAAGATCCTTGCCAACTACTTCCCACTGGTGCTCAAGCCCAATGTCAGGTCCTGGCTCATGCACTTGCCGGACAACTCCATATCCTCCTGGGCAGACCTATGCCATCAGTTTGTCGGCGCCTTTACAGGAAGCCCCTGCGCAAGTACATTCAGAGATTTAGCCGTGTACAGCACAACATCCCAGATGTCCACCCTGCCGCGGTCATCAGCGCATTCCATCAGAACGTGCGTAACCGCAGGATGCGGGAGGAGATGGCGATGTGCAGGATCAGAGACGTCAGTGAGCTGTATGCCCTGGCCGACAAGTGTGCACGTGCTGAGGAAGGGAGGAAACTACCCGGAGAGAATACAAGAGCAGGAGGATCTGACAGCGAGGATGCTGCCCCGGCAAAGAAAAACCGGCGGCGGAACAACAGGGAGAAGAAAGGCAAAGATGTGCTAGTCATTGAGCAGTCCGGCAACGAAGGTGGCGCCAAGAAAGCCAAAGCTGGTAGCTCCGGCAAGGAGATTGCCGCATGCACCAACTGCCAGGCCGTGGTGGTCGCTGACAAGCAGGACAGCACCGACAAGCAGTACTGCAAGATCCACCGCATTAAGGGCCATGACCTCCAGAGCTGCAAGAAGGTCGAACAGCTTGTCCAGCAGCAAAAGGCTGAATACGAGCGACGCGACAAGGAGAGGGCCCAAGGAGGCGCTGGAGAATCCGGCAAGAAGCGCGCCGGCCGGGGAGGACGCCGCGGCAAGGCCAAGCAGAGGCAAGGAGACAGACCTCCCCGTGGCCGCGACAAGGATGAAGACGACGAAGACATGGATGATGTCGAGACCAGTGAGCAGGAGTTCCAGAAAGCCACAGAGGTCTTGTGCGTTGACGGCGGTGCTTCTCTGCATACTTCGCACTGCCAACTCAAGCAGTGGGTGCGGGAAGTCAATGCGGCAGAACCGCCTGTCGAGTCACGCAAGCTTCTGAAATGGTCCAGCACGCCTATCATCTTTGATATTGAGGACCACCCTAATCGCACAACTGCGGTCAGGTGCTTGCCGATGTTGGTTTCACCAACTATCCGCAACCTCAAAGTCACTAAGATGCTAGTTGACGGCGGGGCCGGCTTGAACCTGATCTCCTCCGCTGTACTCCAGAAACTCCAGATCCCTGACAGCGAGCTTGAAGAGACCGGCACATTCCAAGGAATCAACCCGGGAAGGAGCAAGCCGAAGGGGAAGGTCACGTTGCCAGTAACATTTGGCAGCGAGGTGAACTTCAGGACTGAGAGGGTCACTTTTGACGTTGCCGATTTTCCATTGCCTTACAATGGGATACTCGGCCGTCCAGCACTCGCCAAGTTCATGGCAGCCTCTCACTACGCATACAACATGCTGAAGATGCCAAGCCCGATAAGCGTCATCTCTGTCCCTGGCGACAAGAAGGATGCTCTTATCTGCGCCGACAAGATCCACCAGGAAGCGGCAGCCGCAACAGATCGCAAGTCACCTGCCGTTGAAGCTCCCGGGGGGAAGAAGAAGACCAAGTCCAGCAAGAGTTCTGATGCCCACTCCAGCAAGCGCACCTCTTCAGAGTGCTGCGTTGCCGTCGAGGACGCACCATCGAGCTCCACCGGCAAGTGTAAGAAGACAATGGCAGCTCCGCCAGAGACCAAGAAGGTGTCCGCCAAGGAGGACGGCACTTGTGGTACCTTCACCATCGGTGCCACTCTTGACCCTAAATAGGAAAACGCGCTCATTGCTTTCCTGCGAGCGAACGTCGACGTGTTTGCGTGGCAACCGTCTGACATCCCCGGTGTTCCCAGGAAAGTAATTGAGCACCATCTTGCCGTTTGTCCTCATGCGCGGCCCGTCATGCAGAAGGTCAGGAAGCAAGCAGTGGAGCGCCAAGGAATTCATCGCAGAAGAGATCAAGAAGTTGGAAGCAGCAGGCCTTGTCAGAGGAGTGCTCCATCCTACGTGGTTGGCCAATCCTGTAGTCGTGCGCAAGGTGAACGGGAAATGGAGACTTTGTATCGACTTTACCGATGTTAACAAAGCTTGTCCCAAAGACCCATTTCCTTTGCCGTGCATTGACCAGATTGTTGACTCCACGGCCGGATGTGATTTGCTTTCATTTCTTGACGCATACTCAGGATACCATCAGATCTTCATGGCAGAAGAGGATGAGGAGAAGACCGCATTCATCACTCCATGTGGCACGTACTATTTCATATGGATGCCTTTCGGTTTAAAAAATGTTGGTTCAACATTTGCAAGAGTAGTCCATGTCGCTCTTGAGCCACAAATACACAGAAATGTGGAAGCCTACATGGATGACATAGTGGTCAAGAGCAAGGACAAGGCGACTCTGATTCAAGATTTAGACGAGACCTTTGCAAATCTGCGCAAGATCAGCCTCAAGCTCAACCCCGAGAGGTGCGTGTTTGGAGTCCCCTCCGGCAAGCTTCTCGGGTTCTTCGTGTCTCAGTGGGGAATCGAAGCCAATCCCGACAAGATCAAGGCCATTGAGCAGATTGAAGCACCAAAGCGCGTCAAGGATGTACAAAGACTTGCCGGTTGCGTGGCTGCTCTCAGCAGGTTTATCTCTAGGTCTGCTGAGCGCGCCCTGCCGTTTTTCAAAATATTGAAAAAGGCAGGTCTAATGAAATGGACTCCGAAAGCGGAGGCTGCGCTGCAAGACTTGAAGAGATACCTGTCCTCTACTCCAATACTTGTCGCACCTAAGCCACAAGAGAAGTTGCTGCTATATATAGCGGCAACCAATCAAGTGGTTAGTGCTGCGTTAGTAGCAGAGAGGGAGGCAGATGACGAGCCAGCAACCACGGCAGGTGCATCCAGCGACAAGCAGGGGGCTTCCTCGACAAGCTCTGGTCCCGACAAGGATGGATCTGCGCAGACACGCGAGGAGATACAGAAGAGAATGGTACAGCACCCAGTTTACTTTGTCAGTTCCCTTCTGCAGGGGGCTAGGTCAAGGTACTCTGGCGTGCAGAAATTGCTTTTCGGCCTTCTCATGGCCTCGAGAAAGCTGCGCCATTACTTCCAAGCACATGAGATCACAGTTGTCACTCGTTTTCCGCTGAAGAGGATACTACAGAATCCAGAAGCGACAGGCAGGATTGTTGAGTGGGCACTGGAACTGTCAAGCTTTGGCCTCAAGTTTGAGAGTACTTCAACTATCCAAAGCAGAGCATTGGCAGAATTCATAGCAGAATGGACGCCAACACCAGATGAAGAAATTC
>NW_021214407.1:0-3149 GCF_002162155.2 Triticum dicoccoides | reverse complement strand
CGCCACCCCCTGGCCAAAGCCGCCACCACCACACCCGAGGCCGCCGCCCCAGAGTCCAAGAGCCGCCATGTCATCGTCTTCATCGTCAGCAGTAGGCCGGCCAGGCCCGACGGCATGGAATCCACATCGCAGAGCTGGAGGCGAGGGAGGACCTGACCAGACTGTGACCTCGCCGCAAGCCTTGCCTCGGTGGCCCGGAGGGCAGCCAAAGCCGCCACCGGGAGGCTATAGCCGAGCCGCACCATATCTGAATCGCCGGAAGCCAAAGCCGCATGAGCGAGATGGAGCCGCTGCAGCCGCTTAGCCTCGACCCACCGCTGGACGTCGTGAGGCCGCCGCCATAGCCGCGCCAACTCGCTGCACCACTGAAGGAGCAGCTGCCGCCGTGGGACCCGTTGCCTGGACCACCACCACCCTGAGCGGGGGAGAAGGCGTGCAGAGCACCGACGACCGAGCCGACCATGCGGTCACGCAGCCGCCACCGCCGGAGCACCGCCCAGTCTCGCCGAGCGCGCCACGCCGTCCAGGGCCGTTCTCGGAATGCATCTACGCGATAGAAGCCCGTCGTCGCCGGCTGCTGCGCGGGCTTTGCTCGGCAGCGACGCCCAACGACGACGGGAGGGGCGGGGGAGGAGCGGGTGGGATGGCGGCAGCGGCGCTAGGGTACGCTCGGGCCGCTCCCCTGGAGAGCGACGCGAGCGGGCCTGCTAAAGTTCTAAGGAACCATGTAGCTGCTAATTTATGATGTTTTCATTTGATTTATTTAATCAGAACAACAATATAGTCCAAGGGTATTATGGACTTTTCATTAACCATACCACAAGTAAGCTGAAAAAACATACACCAAAAAGAACTCGCTAGCTTATTATCTGGAGCCTATTTTCATAGGAGCTTATCTGAAGCTTATTTCACATGAGCTTATTTCCATAGGACACCTCAAAAGAACTGGCCCTAAGGCAGTAACTAAAATGGCCGCTCCAGCTGTAAATAAGTACTCCCTCCGTTCCTAAATATTTGTCTTTCTAGACATTTCAAATGGACACAACATACGGATGTATGTAGACTTATTTTAGAGTGTAGATTCACTCATTTCGCTCCGTATGTAGTCACTTGTTAAAATCTCTAGAAAGACAAATATTTAAGAACGGAGGGAGTAGAAAAGAAAAAACTACATGGATGCTCCCAAATCGACAGTGGATAAATGAATACGGCGAAAATTTGAAAAATTCCACTGAATTTTGAAGCTTTTGTAGTAGGCAAAGGGTACGTGCTACGTCGCTGAAAAAATAAGATTAGAAACAATCATAGTTTGAGTCAAAACAAGTATCTCTCTAGTCTCTATCCTAATATGTAGTACAAAGTTGAGACACATATTTTGAGACGGAGGGAGTAATTATCCTTTCCGGATTTACCATTTACGGAGCTTTCACTCGTTCGTTCTCATTTCCAGCAGATGCCAAGGGCAAAGGTTTGCTGTTTAATAACGTAAGATACAAATGTCATGGGGGACAAAGCTGAGTGAATTCATCAATAGCAAATAGCTTTTCAACCATCCTTACAAGAGACATGTTTTATCAGACTCTGCACGAACGAACGATCCTTGCACCCTCTTCACTCAAAAAATTTACATTTCGTCCCAAGGGCTACACGGCGTTTACAGGGAAACAAGGCGAGCATTTGAGGTTCAATTTTTCGGACAAGAACAGTGTCATATCTCCTGTTTATGTCCCTACAACAAAAGAAATCGTCTACATCTGCACAGCGAATAACTACAACTCAAAGCTTGGAGGCACCCATGGACAGGGCCTGCTGCACAAGCTCCCGCCGCAAGATCTTTCCGCAGGCGATTTCGGTATTGCATTGACGAAAGCCACTCGGCGGACTTTCTTGTAGGGCGCAACCTGTCGAACGATAAACATTTAGATATGCTTTTAGTGTCTAAGTGGCAATGCATTGTTAAAAAGCATATGCTGCATACATAAAGGTGCATTTATGCCTTCTTTTTTGTTACACTATTGATGCGGGTATCTTCAAAACAACTATAATTTCGTGTTGCTACATGTGTTGTGTGCATACCACACATGCACAGCTTGCTCGTGTATTGACATGTGGCTTTGTTTGGAGCGCAGTGATACAATTTGATGATCCCACCACCAGTCCTCTATAGCTTTTGCGACAATATATACCAATATGGTACATACTATTTCAATGTTGCAGCTCGATCACGGGGGAAAAAATGTTAAAATGCCTTAATAGGCAGAGAGACAGTGTCACTAACAATACTACAACATTACTAGGATCTAACTCAACTTGCAATCATGGTGCTCAGCTTGCTTGCCAAAAAGTAAAATAAAGCTGATTATGATGGACACTTTTAACTCAGCACCGAACTATATTTGGTAGTAGGATTAGGATAATGAGAAGGAGAAACTTACATGTTTAGCCACGTAATCCATGACTTGTTGGCCAGTAAGGTTGAAACCTGGTTGCCTCACTATAAAAGCCATTGGCAGTTGCCCAGCATCTTCATCTGGATATCTGCATATTGCATATGAGGGGGCATCTTATATACTGCCACATGCTGAACAGAGCATCATACCATATGTTTAGCTTTTAGGAATACGTGATTCATTAGAATTTTCACCAAGTTTACTGCAGTTCATACTAAAGGTTGGACTTACCCGATAACTGCAGCATCAGCGATTCCAGGATGTGATTGTAGAGTATGCTCCAGTTCAGCTGGAGGCACCTGAGATAGGATGTACTTATATCAGTAACGTGCAGACAGAATCTTGCGAGGCAAAATTCTTCAATGATAATGTAATTGTACCTGGTATCCTTTGTACTTTATCAACTCCTTCAAACGATCAACAATGTAGAGAAATCCATCTTCATTGAAGTAGCAAAGGTCGCCAGTTTTCAGCCAGCCATCTGAGTCCACTGTTTCTGCCGTTGCTTTGTCGTCACCGACATAACCTGAACCCAATAATAATAAGGCAAAAGCAACAATGTTTAGATCAATTGTATACTTGTATTCGGGCTCTTGTCTGCATAAGCTTTTTAAAACTATTAGTGGTACGATCTATAATCTGGCAAGTAACATTTCCGTTCAAGTAAATGTTTAGATCAGTTGTAATGTCACTTACAAA
>NW_021214406.1:0-957 GCF_002162155.2 Triticum dicoccoides | reverse complement strand
TGGTGGCGGTGGAAGATGTCGAGGTGGAGGTGGGCGTCTGCCTCTCCCACCACGTCGATATCCACCCCGGAAGCGATCAATGGGTCTGGCGACGCCTTCAACAAAATTACTGGGCGGGCCTTGAAATCCTGGACCGTCACCGTTGTACCAGTTATATCCACGGCCGCCACCGGATGAAGATCCACGGTGCAGCCCCTCACAATAAGCATCATATCCATCGTCTCCCCACTGCCCGTAACGGTTGTAATACTGCCCATCTCTACTGTATCCACTGTATCTAACTTATCAATGAATTTCTTTGCGGTTGAATTTTAGGTTGATATTCGGTACAAACTCCAATTACCAACTACCATAAGTTCCCTGTCCTCCTACCAGGATCTACCATCATGAGGTGACCACTTCATGTGGTCCGTCCTAGTCACATGCCCTAAGATTACCTGCAAAGAGGGTAGGCGCACCGTCGCAAAAAAAAGAGCGTGTCATAAGTGTCACTCGTATCTGACTCAGGATATAAAACTTGTTTTTCACAATTTGTTTTGTGAGAGCCATAGACGCCCAATATATAATCATGAGGAGAGCTAGCTATACCATATATAGTTGAAGTTTCACGCGTAATGGACGACATGGATACCAAAATTGTGTAACGTAAGCTTGGGAAGCATCAGTAACAGCATGCTGTGCACTAATGCCAATGATCGAGCTGTCCCATGGTAACCTGCTAGAGCGGCGGCGCCGCTGGGCGCTTATCTAGGACAATAGGGCGCTGATGAACAGCCACTTCTTCTCGTGGATTGCTTGTCTAGTGCACCTCGTACCCTGTTGGACATAAGCTGCCGGTGCATGTCCAGGTCCGTGTGCATGCGAGCCTGTACTTTTTATCTGCATGTAACCATCCCTGTAACTTGTACCGTGGATTTGTGAAGCAATACAAATCAAAAACCTGTGGGAATCAACCTT
>NW_021214405.1:0-744 GCF_002162155.2 Triticum dicoccoides | reverse complement strand
GTATGCTCTCGAGATATGTGCCTACGATGCAAAAATATTATGCATCCAAATTTTAATAGACATAGAGAGACAACAAAGACAATTTCAGATGTCAATAATGTCATTTATATGTTCTCTTTTTGTGAAACTATTGATGATGCATTATATATATATATATATATATATATATATATATATATATATATATATATATATATATATATATATATATATATATATACGGCTGCGCTAAACTAAGCCTGAGCGCAGAATCCTAATTCTACGCTCCGGCCAGGAAACGGCGCGCATGTCTGACCAAGCAACCCAGTTCCTCTTTCACTTGGTCGTAATACCTTTGCTAATTCTAGTAAAAAACGTCCAGCCAGTTACGACCAATTGCCAGAGTGCTCCCTTCCTCGTTAACTGTCCCCTGGCCCACACATCTTTCCCGTGCATATCAAATGATTTACATGGTTTTGCATGGTAACCAGTAGTAAAACTACTTTCGCTCTCATGCACGGTAAAAGAAACTGGCACATATGGTAACGGACTAGATCTATTACGAGATGCCATACACCACTCCTTAATTCTCTGACATAAAATGATAGCTTTTATGCAACCAGTAACCCAATAAATTATGTTACTATATTTTACATGGTTGATTACCATGTGTGATTGGAGCAGACAAGTAATAAAGCAAAACTGTGGTGAGATGATGAACCATCACAAGCATACGGTAACCAAATTAATATTTTACTACATTTT